>NW_008704902.1:1655605-1659611 GCF_000326865.2 Helobdella robusta
TTGATATTAAGGAATATTTTACCTCCTAGCTTTCTTTCGATCATATTAGCTAATAAAATCCGTTGTTAATAACTGATGCATTATTGTGCATACCAGCACAATTTTTTAGATTTCTCTATAGATTTAGATATAAATAATATAAATAAATAAAAAAATACATATAATTGAAGAAACATTATTCATCCATTGAAACTAATTCACATAAACTTAATTCACATAAACACAGCACAAGCGCACTTTTTCACGCACATCAACAAAGTTTATTATTTCATGCAAAAAGCAGATGTTTGTTAAGTGAATAATAATAATAATAATATCAACAATAATAATAATAATAATAATAATAATAATAATAGTAACAATAATAATAATGGGCTCAAACTAAGGAGTCAATATGCCCAACTGGAATTGTCAAAGTCAAGAAACATGAACCATATAACAGAATATATATAACCAAACAATAGTGTCCATATTATAAACAAAAATAAAGTCTTTACTATCCATTTACTTATCAAGTTTAATTTTAAATTCTACGGCAGTCTTAAATTAAATAATTTTTTGTGGCAAATTGTCCCATACTGATATGAGCCTGTAGGTGAAGATGAGTTTTCTGTTGTTGTTGTTGTATTTCTGCACATGTATCTTGAAACGGTGTTTTCTGGTTTGAGATTGCACATTAAAGTTAACTCCTGGCGAGGATCTTCTGTCTGCACGACCAGTGGCGATGTTGTAGCCGTTGTTGTGGCGATGTATGACACAAATTTTAGAAAGTAAAAGATACGTATTACCCACTTCTTCTATGTTTGTTTGCAATTTGTGTGCATGGATGAATGAATGACACACTCATTTTCTCATTCATTCAGTCAATTATTCACTCCTTCATTCACTCATTTATTCACTCATTCATATAACAAATGAGCAGAAGTTGCACGCATAACGTAACGTAGCATAACACTCGAACAGTCTAATTAATTTCACAATCATTTTTTGTTGTTGAAAAAGACCGCTTAACATGTCAATCATATGATCTAATTTATTCTCTAGGATAGTAATAATAATAAGAATAATAATAAAAACAGTTATTATCATTATTATCACTATTAAATATATACACTAATTAATATTATTGTAGTCGTTGCAATATTCCTTCTTATCATCAGCATCGTCGTAATATCGTCGTCATTGTTCTTATAAACATGAAAACATTTGCAAGAGCATTTAGTTATGATGATAACATTATTATCAATCCATCTTACATTTATTTCTCGTGAACCACTCATGAAGATGTGCACTGTCCATTTAGCATACATTATGAAATTACTTACAATGATGCTATCAGTGTAAACCTGAAAAGAAATATAATCCAATTGAATGAAAATTTAAAGTGTTTTTATCTTCTAGATTAAGTTTTCCAGCTTAAAAGTAGACCAAAATGTTGAAATAGAATGTGAATCGTTCAGAATAATTAGTTTCGGCATGTTTATTTGATTGGCTGTGTTATGTTGATGGGACTTGTGTTGTGCAAGTTTGGATCGTTATCCCTGACTTTACTTTTATTTATTTTTATAAATAATCAGAACAAAAGAATATATTAATAATATTATTACAAACATAATATCTTACGCAATTACAATTCAGAGGTCTCGACAACACACGCGCAGTGCCAGCACGCAAATTTGAGCATCAGACGCATTGCGCGTATCAGTTGGGTGGGTTGGGACCTCTTCACAAACAAACCTATCTACTGCAACAGTAAGACGAGACACTTCAACCATCTTGCTGTCAAACAGACGTTTGTTGGGGAAACTTAAAATCTTTAAAAGGTAGAATTCATATGTAAAAATTTCTAACGGCCTAGCTCGAAAACCCAAACATCTTCAAAATACTTCTCTGTTATTTAATTTATGGAAAAAATAACTTAATCAAATTATTTCAAGCTTCTTTAAAAGCCTCTTTCTTTCTTATAATATTAGGGATTAATTTTTAGGACAAATTTGTTTCCATGTTCAAATTTAGATTTAATCATCTCTCTCACAATCATCTTCGTTTCCTGATGCTGTTTTACTTTCAAAGGGGAACTTTTGTATAGCTCATTTTTCCCAAAATAAAAGTGTAAACAATAAGCATGTTTCTATAAATAATATTAATCACACACTCAACAACAACGATTACAACAACACTAACAGCAATAAAAACAACAGCAGCAACAACAAAAATAACGCGTATTTATAAATGTGGACAGATGAATAGGATCGTTGTATGTGTTTAACAACGAACGAACGAACAGAAAAACAGAAAAACAAACAAACGAACAAACAAACAAACAATGTTGGGACTTGGAGCTTGAAAACAACATCAGCAACATATAAATATATATATATATATATATATATATATATATATATATATATATCATACTACTCATTTGCACTGTCTATTTTCAGTTATATATAGCACACCACTCTCACACGCACGCACACCACACACACACGCACACACACATACAGTGATATATTTATATTTATATATATTAATATATTTGTATATTTAAACAAATTATATAAGTAAAATTGTGTACAAGCCCAAATATAAGCTTGAATATCCGCAAGACTATCCCAAAAACTCGTTGCCAAATTGATTTCCTAGTATTGATTAACATTCATGTTGTTGTAAAGAATGTACTTTAAAAAGGTACAAACACCAGCATACACACACAGACACATACAAAAATGTAAATACACACACACACACACACACACACACACACATCATCTTCATCGTGGCGTTGTTTTACTTACATAATTATGTTATGAAGCAAAGCAGCATTAAACAAACCTAGTTTGAAGATTTTCTTCAAAAAAGAAATAAAACTTTAATGTGAGTTGATGTGATGAGATGTGTGTGACGTGATGTAATGGAATGTGATGTGTTGGAATGAGATGGGTGATATGATGTTATAGAATGTGATGTGATTGTGTGTGAGTTGATATAATTTGATGCCATGTTATGGATTGCGATGTGTTACAATGTATTGTCATATTCGGTTGCTATGATATAAGATGAATGATAATGTTTACAGGATGTCTTGTTATGAAATGTAATATGACGAGATGTATTTTAATGTGATATAATATAAGCAGAAGTTATAATCTCATGATGTAATAATATTACTGGCAGACATTTTTGTGAAAAATTACTCACTTATCTAATGAGATGATAATTTATTAAATTGTTTGATGCTAAATGTTAAGCATAAAACATTCATCGCTATCTGGTGGATAATATTGACTAACTACTTCTAATTATATTTTTAATTATGATTTACAATAATCTGATAATCATCATAATTACCATCACACTTTTAATTATTTTATCATAAACACAACCATAATTATTCAAACATATCTAGTTTTCTAACAAGAAATATAGCTAATAAAACCATGATTTAAATTATTATGGTTGTTAGAGGTTGTCTGTAATCTAAACTTACAATAGTGGTATTATAGTTGTTGGAGGTTTTCTGTAATCTAAGCTTACATTAGAGATAAACTTCACAATGATTCTTCCATGCTCTAGGAAGTTATCTTCAAATTAACCCAACTTTTCAAAAACTTTCTGATGTCTTTTTAAGTTACCGGAAGGAAGGAAGCAATTCGACCTGTGTTTAGAGCCATGAAACAATCAACCAATAATGCTATGGTAATGTTTTTTTTTTTTTTTAGAAAAATTAGATTTTCCCGCTTTGAAAAATTTATTTGGTTTCGTCTGCTTACATTATAAATGCGCTATATAAAAAAATGAAATAAATTTGAAATGCTTTTAAGAAAGGTCCGAAAAATTGTTTGTCCAACAATTTTCAGTGATACCAAAATTTAAAAAATGTTTATAAGAGAAACTGTATACCAATTTTAAGGTTATCACCATGATCATCGCTATCATCATCGTATCATTTTTATCATCATTGCATCATCTATATCATCGTGATAAATATCATCATCTGCGCTAT
>NW_008704902.1:1659820-1831907 GCF_000326865.2 Helobdella robusta
GATGATGATGATGTCATTATGATGATGTCATTATGATGATGATGATGACGAGCCTTATTAACAACAACAATATTACTGAAAATGTTGAAAATCTTAAAAACGATAAGAATTACAACTAAAACTACTGTTACTACTACTACTACTACTACTACTACTACTACTATTACTACTACTACTACTACTACTACTACTACTACTACTACTACTACTACTACTACTACTACTACTAATACTAATACTAATACTACTACTACTACTACTACTAATAATAATAATAATAACAAATAATTATTATTATTATAACAATATCAATAACAACAACAACAACAATAATAATAATAAGAATAATAATAATAATTATGTCATAAATAATAATTTAATAAAACTATAATATTCGAAAAATTAAAAGAAGAAAATTTAAATTTCCCAGCGATCTTCGTAGGATAACATTCTTGAAAAAATATTAGAAGAAAGAATGAAAGGGATAAACAAAATTTCTGAAAAATAATAAAAAACAATTTTTTTTAAATGATATCATTGTTTGAAAAGCTGTAAACAATGATTATTTATTTTATTATTTATTTTTTCAACATAAACAATAACAACAACAACAATAATAACAACAACAACAATAATAATCACAATAATAATAATAATGGTAACAACAACAACAATATTACTAATAATAATAGCAACAACAACATCAACAACAGCAATAAAATATCGTAGCAAAAACCAACGACGAAAGCAGCTGCCATAACAACAACTAAGCAACTACTAAAACTTCACTTGTTTTCACTCCAACTTGTTATGAATACGTTAAGCGAGCCGATGAAAAACAGTGAGATATGATGTCTGAGTTGGTTACAATTAGTCAAAAACATCGTCATCATCATCGTCTCCTCTTTCTCCTCTTCATCATCATTATCGACAACAACAACACCGTCTTCACCATAAATGTTGAAATTATTATTATCATTGTCCTCTTAAATCATCACAATTCTCATCAGCAACATCTTTTGCATCGTTGACATTCATCGTTATATAATCATTACGTCATTATTACGTCATCGTTACGTCATTGTTGCATCATTATTTTTTTTTTTATTTTGCACTCATTCTTTCCGAATTTCCTGTTATGGATTTTTTATTCATAAACTCATCATTGTATCTATTTTTGCTCTTTGGATGTCGACCTATTCCTTTCTTTATCTCCTCTCTCTCTCTCTCTCTCTCTTTCTTCGTCATTTCTCTTCACGTCAGTGTTTTTCTTCTTTCTCTACACGTGTGCGTGTGTGTGTATACAATATCAAACGCATTTTAAATGTTTTTGATGATTTTTAGTGCAAATGTTTTGTACCTGAACCATTTCAAAGAAGTGAAATAGATGATCGGGCTGCGCTGCCTACACGTACACGCGAGGTTTAAACGGGAGATGATTTATTATTTAGAATAATAAATATAAAATTTTATAACAAGAATTTATAACAAAGATAGTGTTTCAGTCAGTGGAATAACCTTCTCTCAGCTGTTGTTGTAGCTGAAGCTGTAAAAGAAATTGAGAACGCAGCGTAGAGATTCATGAGTGGAAAAATCTTTTTTTACAATCATCGTAATGAAATTTGCCATTAACTATTTTAACTTTTGTATTATTTATTAGATGTGGGCATATAGTTTTTTGGTTTGAGCCCACTAATAATGTTATGTTATAAATTAATATAAACTTTTTATAAATAAATGCATAAACATGTATATATAAACATTTGAAAAAGGAGATGTCGGAGTCGGATTTTGTGCTGCTCCAACAAAAATTTTCCAACTCCGACAATTTGAGAAGCATTCTGACTCCGAGTCCTAAATTGATTGATTAATATTTAAATACGGGAAGCAGGATAGATAGTGGCGAATTAAACACTGCTGAAAACTTTGTGATTCAATTTAACAACAAACAGCAGTTGGTTTTAAGTTTTCGATTTGAACTTTGTTCGTGAAATGAGTTAGAAACACAAAAACAACTAGTCTTGCGCGCATAAACCGCATACAAGCACTCCATCCATCCATCCATCCATCCATCCATCCATCCATCCATCCATCCATCCATCCATCCATCCATCCATCCATCCATCCATCCATCCATCCATCCATCCATCCATCCATCCATCCATCCATCCATCCATCCATCCATCCATCCATCCATCCATCCATCCATCCATCCATCCATCCATCCATCCATCCATCCATCCATCCATCCATCCATCCATCCATCCATCCATCCATCCATCCATCCATCCATCCATCCAACACAACTGCGAACATTGAACTCCGAACCAGTCTCCGATGGGATGTTTTTCATTTTGCGCGCTCACTTTATAAACGACCCTTTGAAAATATTTATTGTGTAACAAATTGCAAAGTCACTCTACGTATTTTGAATAATAATTGATGATGTAATATGGAGATCCCACTTTAATTATTTACTACGTTTAGATCTCACACGTTCCAGTGTATGAGGCATGTGAACAACATAAAACAGTTCTTCTCACACATTTTGATTTTGTGAACTGGTATTTAACTCTGCTGTGCCTGACATAACAAGGACCATCCTAGAAGGTGCAATAAAAATCTCGACGTGTCAAGAACTGTAAATGAGATCCCTGATATTCTTGAACAATCACTTCAGCAACTTGATAAGACGAGCAAGACATATTTGATATGATAGATTTTTAATAGAGTTTATTTTAAATTTGTCCATTATACATATCGGAATTTTAACGGTGGCTGTGGGCACGTTGTAAAATATTTAAAAACCATTCATTTCAGTTTGGTTTCATTTCAACAACCATTGTAAAACGTCTGCCAGAAGACTAACGCTGTGAGTCTGTCAACATCTCAGAATAACAGAATAATTTTGAACAATTTGGTTTTTTAGAACCCTTCAGAAATAAAACCTCAAGTTTTTTGTCAACTAACTACAAACCATCATTTTGAGAAGCCGTGATATATACGTATCGTGTCACGTGAAACAACGTCGTCAAATTATCATCCATGTTTTAAGGAATGTGGTGAGTTTGAACGAACTCATGCTGGCTTACACAACGATGATTTGATTGACTGCCTACAAGCTAACTTCATCGTCAAGTTCGTCTCCCCTCGTGCAACATTACATACTTGTCGTTTGATATATGACTGTATGTATATTGCATGTGCATCACATACTAGCTACCTGCCATGATGTTTCATGATAAGTTGTCATATGCTAAATTTGTTTATTTTAATCCTTTTTACGCAGACACACAGACAAACACACACACAAATACACGCACACACACACACACACACACACACACATATATATATAGTATAGTAAATATATAGATTATACGTGCATTCATATAAGCTACTTATTTAAGTGATATTTACAGTGAAGACTATATGGCATTAAATGAAAGCGCTTGTACTGTTCGCCGATATAAACAAACTGCACGTTTCATCCATCATTTTCAACAAGTAGCAACAATCAGTTGTGAATGTTAAAACAGGCGATAATTGAAAACAAATAATGTACACAAACTTGAGATGCTATTATCGAAGAACAGTTAAATTTTATTTACAGACACTTTTGTTGATTATTTTGAATTGTAAATTTTTGATTTAGAGTTAAAATAGTTAATGAAAAATTATTTTTTGTCAACAATGGTATTAAAAGAAAACTGGTTACAGGGTTGTTCCAAGAAATGAAATCATTTCCAACATTGTTGCGTTCATCTTCTTCATCATCGTCAATATTTTCTTCATCTTCCAGAAGACCATAATATTTATCATCATTAACCCGTAAACAACAGCACCACCACCATGATGATGTCAGACACTTACTCATTGAACCTTGAGACCGGCCTGACTACAAACGTCAACTACCTCCTAAACAACAGCTACAACAATGACGTCATCAGCAACAACGACATCATCAACGACTACACCACAGCATTTAACAACAGAAGCAACTTCAACAACGACACCGACATTTCCATCACCAACAACAGCACCAACGAAAAACTCCTCTCAAACTTCTGTCTAAATTTTCGGTTTGTGGTGAATGCCTGGGTTATAGGCCCACTATGTTTGATAGGCGTCATCGGCAACACGGTCTCGCTGATCATTCTGCGACTTGACAGGCAGAACAAAACTGCCTCCATGCTCCTGCAGACGCTCGCACTCGTTGACAACCTCACACTCATCATGTCATTCATCCTTCTATCAACCATCTACTCCGGGTGAGATTTTTGAAATTTTTTTTTGCATTTCTGCCGATATTTTTTTACTATTTCATAAAATTTTGCTTGAAATTTTGTATTTTTGTGTAATGTTAATCAATCTCAAAGTTGACTCTGGTTTGTTTGCTGTGGTGGTTGTTGATGCTTGTTTGTTGTTGTGGTGGTTGTTGTGGTTTATTGATAGCTATGCATGCTATTCATTACAATTTTTAATTATTTGAGGAAGATTAAGAAGGATAATTAACAAATTTAACTATCATAAAAATTGAAAATTTGCGACTTCTTATATGGTAATTGGTTATATAGCTAACATTTGGGGTTTTGTTGAATGTTCATTTTTTTTACTTTATATTAATAATATTGTATGGTATTATAATTATTATTGCTATTAATTCTGTTAATATAACATTTTTGTAACTTTTGATATTTTATTTGTTAGTTTCATTATTCTTACTGCTGTCATTTTGACAGTTTAATTCATTAATCATGTGACATCGGCTTCACGATTGTTCTAATAATGTAGCCGCTCGTGATTTATTCCTCGCTCTGACGTCATTTGTATTGAAGAAAGTTTTCTGTTGTTGTGTTGTTGTTGTTGTGATATTGTTGTTCTTGATGTGAGTAAGCAATGTATCTTGGAGATGTAACAATAGTTGTTGCTTTTCTTGAGTTATGGCTAACCAATGTATCTTGAAGATAAAACTGTTGTTGTTGAATTGTCAGAAACCAATGTTGAATCATGATTGTTGTTGATTGATTGTGATTGTTGTTGGGCCGTATCCAGCCAATGTATCATGGAGTTGTGGTTTTTGTTGTTGTCCAGCTGCACCAGACCAATGTGCATGTCTTAGAATTAGATCTTACATAATTTTTTGTTGTCCTTGAAGAGGATTTCACACACAGACATTGGTGTGGTTAGTCTTCTATTTTTTGTTGCATAACTTTTGAAAGGATGGCTCTCGGAGTCGCCAACTTGTTTCATTGTTGCTGCAATTATTCTACCTATATTACATTTTTATCTTCATTTATTTATTGCAACGGTGTTTCTAAATATTTTATACTCAAAGTTTTAGTCTCAGTACAATATATTTAAGTTAAACTTAAAAATACACACATATATTATATACTATATATGTATATATATATACATATATATTATATATGTAAGTGCACAAAACAGTAGCGTTTATAACATAATTTCTATCTAACGGACAATAGGCATTTTGAGGCATTTCTTTGTGCGGCAAGACGACTGTTTTTTAATTATATTTGTCAACATGTTAAGAGGAAAGAAGACAGTCTTTAACACATGGTTTGTTGCCTGTTTGTATGTGTGTTTGTATGTGTGTTAGTGTCTATGTTTGTTTGTATGTTTGCAAGTTATGTGGCGAATGATGTCATTTGTGATAAGCAATTTCAAAGAGCGTTTGCTATCAGCAGATCAGCAAAGACATCCTTCAAAGCTGTGTGCTGTCGTTGAAAGTTGCACTGGTGAAATTGTGAAATTGTTGAAACCTCTCAAGCACCTTTAACTTTTTTTGAAATCACATTGGAAAATTTTCAGAAATATAATAAAACATAAGCAACGAGCGCATGAATAATTAAATAATTAGTCAGATATCCCCTCCAATATGCAGAAGTTTCAATATTTCGTTGCATAATTCACAAAGCGCGTACAAATTCACAAACAATTGTTATCTAAACTCCATGCAATACAAACATGCCCATATGCCAACACATGAACGCGTTAAACAACCAAAAACAACATACTCATAAGATAAGATTTAATTAAATAAAAATGATTTTAATTAGAAATTTAAAGCAAAATTCAACACATTCTCTGCAGATGTGATTCAATTGTAGAAAGGCATTACAATTGAATGGATGTTTAATAAAAGTGGGCCATAAATAGGTAGATACCACTGAGGAGGTAATAAAATTCATCACATTGAACCTAAATTCAGAAATTTCCTTCAATATCTCGAAACAGGAATTAAGGAAAGATAACAATTAGATTGCTCGGTTGAAAGATTTCTGCTGCTGCTCTGCTAGATACAATTGCCATGCTATTAAGAATACGAACTTGTAGTTATTTGAAAATTAAGGAAGGAATAAACAAATGTAATGTATGTATCAATAGATCAAAGCATATGGTTAAACTATTATTATTATTAAATTATTATTATTATTAGTGAATGGATGGATAAATGGATGGATGTATGAATGAATGATTGGTTGAATAGATGGATGGCTGGATGAATGGATGGATGGCTGGATGAATGGCTGGATGGATGAATGAATTTTTAGATAAAATTAATGTTATTGTTTACGTAGATTATTAGATTTAAAAATTAATAAAAGAAAATTAATTGGAGAATTATTTTTATATAAAAAGCCAAACGATATAGTCCAACAGATGATTTAATAACATTAAATACAGAGCGAACGAATGGATGATGTGATGAGTGAACGTGTGTGGGTCATTATGCAGCAGCATTCATTATGTTACAGGTTCTACAAGTAGATAAATGATTGATTGATCGATTGATGATTGAATGATTGAATGAATAGATAATTGAATAAATGAAGAAATCAATGAATTAATGATTGAATGAATGAATAATTGAATGAAAAATTGAATGAATGATGCTTCCAAGCTGGTCGATTGGGCAGAGGATTTGACGGGATGAACATGGATTGACCTAGATAGACGTTACTCAAAAGTGGACTTTGTCATATCAGCGCTCATCTGCAACGCAGAACATGTTATATAAATAATTAAAAATAATGGGAAACATTTAAAAACAAACAAATGGAATAAAACCTCTATTCAGAAATATTTTGCAGAAAACATTTAAAGTAAAATGTTGAAAAACTAAAATATTACAACAAAAGAGAAAAGTTTCCCCCTAGGGTTATCAATCAGCTGGGGGAAGATAAAAAATGTGATTGCTTGTTGCTTATGTCTGTATGTGTGTGTTGTGTATGTGTTTCTTTGTGTACGTGAGTGTGCATGTGTTTCTTTGTGTGCGTGTGTGTGCGTATGTGTGTCTTTGATTGCGTGTGTCTGTGCGCGTTAGCGTTGTGTGCTTTTTATATTTGTGAGCCTAAATGTTTGTTTTTTTAATATGTAAATATTTGTTTGTTTACAATATACTTTCCAAATTTGTTTGCATTTGTGAGTTTGTAAATTTTATTTTTAGCTGCATCCACAGGCGTGTATCACGTTCGTTTGCATGCAAATGTAAACTTTTTATGGTACACAACACGGTTAAAAATACGAACTGTCTAGCGAACAACTGTTTTTGTGATCTATCTACGAATGTATGAATGTTTCCGTAGTTTGTAGAGCAATTGCAATGCATAACTGTTATGATCTGCATGAACCGCAAATTAGACACATACATATGCACTAGAGTGATTACAAATTTTTTTTTCAAAATCTTACTGGAGGAAACCCCTAAATTGTGCCATTTTACTAAAAAATGATATTTGTAAATTTTTAGCTCAATTGGATGATGTTAATCCATGTCCCATCGAGGTTGAAATTTTAAAAAACTGGAAAATTTTGGGAAAGACACACATTTTGTTTGTAAAATGAAAACGGTTTACTTTAGAATAATGTTTATTGGCTTGTTCTTTTCAAATTTTAATGTGATTATTATTTAGCTACCTCTTATAGTTTGTGAGATATTTCCATTTTTACCTATATACCATAGGAAAAAGTTAAATTCTTATATTATGCAAAAATGCTTAATAACTTTAATACTATTTTAGAATAACTTCTAAAAATGTGAACTTCTGTTGACAAAGTAATTGAATTTCTGCAATTTTCACCTATATCGTTTTAACCACCCATCTTTTACGTGTTTGGCTTTCAATTCTTTTAGAAAATAATTTCTGAGTTTTGGTGTTTCTGAGTAAAACTGTTTGTTCCATGGTTATGAATATTTAACGCGAAAGTTTTTTTTAACTTGTACCACCATTAACAGCTCTTTCACTTTCTTGTCAGTTTTTATTGTTCTATGCAAAGTTCCACGGATCAAGAGTAGCCAAAATTTGATTAAAAATGAATAATTAAATAATAAATAAATGACGTAAATATTAAATTTAAATAATTTTAGTAATTAAATAACTAAGGTAATCAACAAATTGGCTTATATATTTTATAATATCAAAATATTATTTGTTGAATACACTTACTCGAGAACTAAAAACTTAAAGACTACTCGGTGTATATATATATATATATAAATAAATATATATATATGTATATATATATATATATATATATTTTTATATTTATATATATATATATATTTACAATATTCTATAAATATTCTGTAAAAATTATGGTCTATTATCAACACACATATATATATATATATATATATATGTATTTATAAATACAAATGAGTTTATACTTTTGGTTTCTCATCCACACAAATCGATGTTGTATTGAAAATTATTTCATTCAAACTTGGTGATAAAAATTTTGATTTTGGTGGTTGGCTTCAGTGAAGTTGGTGAAAATGATGATGACGATAATAATAATAATAATGATTATAAAGAAGATGATGATGATTGTGATGATGATGAGGAAGACAACAACGGTTGCACTGACGATGATAATACCAATGATAATAAAGTTATGATGACGATGATGATGACGACGATGACGACGACGATGATGATATTCAAAAGAATTGAGAAAATACAAAAAATATTTACTTGCTAAATTATTTGGCATTATGGCCCCATGAATGAAGTTGTGAAGATGAGACGATGAAGATTTCGAGATGCAACTGCCTCTAGGCGAGACCCTTTGATGCGCGATAGGTTGGTGGTTGGTGGCCAATGGTGGCTTGTAGTAAGCTGTGGCTGGTGGTGGCTGGTGGGAGTTTTTTTAGATTCCATTTACTTACAATACGTGAATGGCGTATAAAAACTTGAAAAGAAATCTGTCAAGTCAAGTTGGGAATGATGGAATATTTCTATTATGATATCATAATATGTGGTTATTATATGGTTAATTGTTCTTTTCATTAATGTTGTTGCTGTTATTATTTTCATTGATGTTGTTAAAATTGTTATCATTGACATTATGAATATATTAAGGGTTGTAGTAGGCCAGCGTTATAACTTCAAAACAAACAGCCTTCATTTGGTTCGTGTGGCCGTTACTATACGCTACTATGTACATGTACATTGTACACTTGTACGTGTCGTACACCATTCGTCGAACTGAAAACGTTATTACCATTTGAAGGAGGTAAATGTGACAGTGCCTTCAACAATATTATTTTAATCCACACAAACACACACACATACAAAGCACACATAACACACACACTTCACTGTACTAAACACTATTCGTATTCATGATATGGATGTTGCTTATTCTAACTCAAAATTAGCATCGTTATTGGGCTGTTCGTTTTTTATTAAAAATTAAAAATCACTAATAGCCGTAAAAGATTTTTTCTGATTTGATGCACGCAACGATTGGCTGCTATTGTTGTAATATTTGTTCAGAAAATTCCAGAAATAAGAGAAATTTTTTAAATGAATTTTTCTCTTTAAATTAAGCGTAAAATAATTTGCTATTTGAAAATTTATTTCATTTAAAAATATTTTAATCCAGACATGGTAATTTACGTTAGAATGTTTAATATTTCTCAAAATTTAAAAATTGAAATCTTTTGTAAATGCTATCTTATCACTTATTATATAAAGAAATGCGGAAATAGAAAAATTTTATGAAGAATATTGCCATAAATCTCGCCAATGTTTTCTCCATTAAGTTTTTTTTAACTATACATAAAAACCCACGCTTTTATTATGCAAATTCTCTGTTTGTCTCTTTTAAGTTTTTTATATTTCTCACTTTTTTTTTTTCTTCCTTTCATCCCACACACACACACACACACACACACACACACACACACACACACACACACACACACACACACACACACACACACACACACACACACATACACTCACACACACACACACACAAACACACACACACACACACTCACACAAGAAGCACACAAGCACACATACATTTAGATCATGTATTTGTGTTTGACATATGTACACTCCATAATAAATAAATAAATAATTGAACGAACGAATGCACGAACAAACGAACGAACGAACGAATGAATAAACAAACATAAATACATATGTGATTAGTACCTAACTCTAAGGTTTAAATTTCTAATAAAAATTTTAAAATCGTACTTTTCATTCATCCGATTCATTCATCATATAATTATAAAAATAAAGTCGTTGAGAAATAAAAATTTTTAAAAATTGTTTCACCATAGATGCAAGAGAAATCAATTTTTTGTGCTGAGTGATACAAAAACTAATTGAATGAATCAATTTATAACAAAAAATAAAATTACTTTAGGAAATTCGATTAGTGAAATTATTTCTAATCATTAAATAAAAAAAAACTCATTAACACACACCCACCCACTTATTACCACACATAAACATACACCTATATACACATACACACACGAACATTAATAATCTCATTCACACGTAATTGTGTTCACATTTTATAACCAATATATAACAATAAACACTGTGATTCATGTGATTTTTAACATACATTCCAAAGCACAAACATTAGAGAAACAATTTACGTGTGATTAAAATGAATCACATAAAATAAAAACATACAAATATTTTCCACATAATATGTAAACACAATTGAGCATAAGTATATAGTTAAAAATGAAATATTTACATACAAAATTAAAGCACAATTCATTATACAACATACAATTCAGAAATTCTTCCAATTTATATTTTGATTGGTCTGTTAATTTACCATAGTATTTAGCGTTCCTATCTAATGTTCCATATTCTACTAAAATATTCTGGAAAATACAAAAAAATTAATCTTTTATGGATGTGATCTGAATGTTTGTTTTGAAATTAATTCATTAATTGATGCATTTTAGATTATCAGCTTAAAACCCCATTGAAAAAGAATTGTATAAAATGGAATAAATGCTTTATGGACTATCTGCTGATGTCATCATGAGTTTCTGGAACATTCGCTTCGATATTTTTACTGCAAAGGTTTTGTTATGTATTTTGTTGTGTTTTAATTATTGAAATTTTTTGTAACAGATCATGAAAATTATCAAATATTATATACAGACTTAATACATAAAACCGTTAATTTATTTTTAATAAATACTTAAATAAATTTACGCTTTAATCGATATAGTGAAGAACTTTATTGATCAATAGAATTAATTGGTTACACGTTTTTGTACTTATATTCAAGTAAGTGGACGGTATTATATATCAGTAAATATCGTGTGGCGGTTCCATTCAAATTGATGGACAACAAATACTTTAACCGAAATTGTCTGTGAAATACCAAAAACAATTAACGATGGAAAGCATTGACTTGAGCCTGTTTCACATTTTTTTTCACAGATTTTTAAACTTTATTATTTATAAAAATTATTTTTTATGAAAGAAAAATTCAATCTAGATGGAAAATAAAGATTACCATTGGAATAGGTTTCCAAGTTTAATCAGCGCGACGCCAGTGAGACTACGGTCATCAAATGGTTTAGTTACTTTTTGATGGAACATTTTTTGTTGACTTTAAGCAAATATTTATTTCCATGTTCTAGATTAATTTGCAAAATAAAAATCATTTAATACTTTTAATAACAAAACAAAACGAAACGAAACGAAACGGAAAAAAAGCAGTACAGCTGCGCCTGCTTCAATGAAATCTTCTGAATGATATCTAACGTTTCGTGTTGCTTGGCAATTGTTTGCGTTGAATGAACAACGGTTCAGGTAGGCACGCACGCACGCACGCACGCAAGCACGCACGCACGCTCATGTTTATCTGAGGAAAATTATTTAAAAATATAATTTTTTAATTATGTTAAAAACCGACATTCTATGTTACATTTCTATTCAAATAACATTGCTAGAAACATTTTTAACTTTAAAAATTCGTCATATTTTTAGTTAAAAATATTATTTTATGACCGAAAAATTATCAATTTAAACAAATATTGATGATGGCAGCTAACTTAATTAACGTGCAGTGCATTATTCATTTTATAGGAAACATTAACAATTTTTAACTGCACAATTATGCCGGGAAAAAATTTCTAATTATGAAAAGATAATGATAAAAAATTAATCAAAGTGATGACGACGACTATGTAATGTACATGATAAAATGATAACTTCATTGCAATGAGTAGAAGACGAAAAAATAAGTAAACTCTCTGGTGCTCTATAATAATAATTATTTTCATCATAAATAGTAGTAGTAGTTGTAGTAATAGTAGTAGTATAGTAGTATTATTATTATTATTATTATTATTATTATTATTAGTAGTAGTAGTAGTAGTAGTAGTAGTAGTAGTAGTAGTAGTAGTGGTAGTAGTAGTATTAGTGGTAGTAGTAGTAACAATAATATAAAAATAATAACAACAAAAATAATAATATTAAAAAACCGAAATAAAAAAAATTTACGACTGAATAATGATGTTTATGAGTAATTGACTAGCGGATGGAAAAGAAGCAGTAGCGTGGAGGAGACGATGAAAGAAAGTGCATCAGTGCCGATAAAAAGTTAATTACCTTATAAATTTTACTCGGACGAGTGAGAAGCTGATTTAAAATACCGTTAGAAAAAATGTATAATAATAATAATAACAACAACACAATAATAATAATAATAACAATAATAATAATAATACATGTTTTGTTTCTTTATAAGAAAAAAGTAGGTATAATTAATGTCTATTAGCTCGAAAGTTGCTGACGCATATTTCGATATATAAATTAAAAGTACCACTTTTATTTGACACGCTCACAAGCACGTGCTGTCACCAATATAATGAATGTTGTATCGACTGTAAATTTTTGATGTATTAATGTTACAGTTAGTTAAACATTTAGTGGTACCTTAGATAAATTATTATTAGATAAATTATCATTGATGTTTATTCGTGTCATTCGTTTAATACGAAATATTTTTTGTTTCATGTTTCAGTTTGTTAGAATACACGCACTTCACACGCAAAAGAGCACATAAGGCTACTAACACTCAAACGAGTACATATGAATGCATTCACATTCACAATGATCGTTAATCATGTCTAATTGTTATTTTTTATTTCACATAATTATAACCAACAATGAAAAGTTAAATTAAAAATGAAATCAAACTGACCAGACGCCATCGAAGTGACCAGCCAGCACTCCATACTCGCAAATAAACTGGCGGTCCGTACGCGGTAGTACCCACAGTAGAAGCCGGTTAATACAATTACCGGTTAATAGGACCGGCTGGTCCTAATCTTCAGAACCAAATGTTCAGAACCGGAATGGAACTATTCCGTTCCTAACTGTAGGAAGTGTTGCACAGAATTAAAATTCAGTTTCTTTAAAAAATTGGCCCATGCAAGGAAAGTAAGTTGAGTAAAAAGTAGTTAACCTTGACAATCTTCTTGGTTGTATAAAAAATCATTTTCACCCTGAGAAATATTTTTAAACTGTTGATATGTCGTAATGTTGTCGGTTATCTTTACTGTGCGCAATTATTAATTTGAGTTTATCTATTTCACGTTTTACTCTTGTTAAAATTCATTCATCTTTTTAATTTTCATTCAGTCGATGTGTGCTTTTTGGCATTTGGCCAGGAACTATCCATCATCTCCATCCTGTTTTGGTAGTTAGATATTTGTTGTTGTTATACATTTTTTTATGGACTTCAATTGTTCCTTTACTCTTCTTGCATTCATTTATTTTACTGCTGTTGCGATTTTTTTTTAACAAAAATATTTTACCAACGACACAGACTGTGTGGACGTGATTGTGTGAACTGGACAACGGACATGAACATGATTAATTTTCTTACCACCACTAACTAAACTTATTTCTGATTATTTTTAAATCGCAACACAAGGAACGTGGAAAGTTTCGAATTGTTTCAACATACCTTTTCTTAAATTTTGTTGCACCTACTCCGTTTGAAGGTTTATTGTGAAAGTCTCATTAAAAATTTTAATTACATTTCATTTGTTTGACGTCTGTCGGCGTCGACTTTACGTTAAATTCGTTTTACTTGCAACTTTTTTTTTTAGTTTTCTTTAAATTCACTTTTACCAGGAAGTTTGTGAATGTTTGATGACGTGTGCAAAAATTCCTGGCGATACTTTGTGACACCTCCAGTCAAGCAAACAAATATAAAGTAGGGCTTGTTATGGAAAACTGGCCCTAATAGTTAACATTAAATTGTAAATTTCGAAGTAAACTGAAAACAAATTCTTCCAGCATCCACTAACAGCAAGCAATAACATCCAACACAATCAACTATAATCATTCATGCATTACGAATCATCCCATGAAACTTCTAGTACATCATCAAGTACTTAACACATGCATCATGCAATGTTCAATTATGATGAAATTAAGAGTAGAAAGAAAAAATAACATCTGCTATTTGAAACCAACATTCACTTTTTTATTTGCCGCCGTTATTTTTTTAATCTAATAAATGAATGAATAAAAGAATGAATGAATAAATGGATGAATGAATGAATGGATGGATGGATGAATGAATGAATGAATGAACTTTAGTCTTTTTTGTTCCAGTCGACTTGTGATAATTTATTTATGGCGTCTTTTGAGTTGATTGCCTATATGAAAGTTAGCAAGTGGTTGATTAGAGGGAAATATGTGGGGATGAAAAATAAATGCCTTGATAAATTTAACGGTTGATTGATGTATTGATTGATTGATGCATTGTTTATCACGAAACCACCACCATCATGCAAGTCTATTTTCCTTGATAATGTTTATTAATTTTTAATAACTTTTTGACGCAACACCTTACATTTATATTGCGGAAACAACTGACAAATTTTAAATGAAAGTTTGAAATACAAAAAATATTGTTGTTTAGATATAAATGCAGACCGAGTAGCAAGGAAACAAATGCCAATTCAAACAACACACAATCAAGGAAGAAGTTACGATGTATGCGTGCGATGATGTGCACGTTATGTGTACACATTCCATGCGTGTACATCTTATATGTATGTCATGTACGATGTGCGTACATACTACGACGCAAACAGATTAAGATGTGTACATATCACATGTGAATGTCTACAATTTGTTGCTGTCTATTTAGTTTAGTTGGAAGTTGCATAATTAGAAAGCATGATACATATGAAGGATGCAAATAACGAGCATTTAATATTTTTGTCTTGTAGAAAGATCTAACATCGATTGGCCATAAACAGCAGAGCATAAATATTTTAAGCAATAACTTGCTTATAATTTCACAGATACACAAACAGGCAGACACATACAAACACACAACCATTTTATTGTATGTACGTTTGAAAATAAAACAAAAAGCCATACACATACAGAAGCAAATAAAAGCTCCCATCCACAAATAAAATCATACAAACATAAGCACGCAAGCAAGCAAACAAACAAACAACAAACAAGCAAACTAACCAACAAACAACAAACATGGTTGTATGAGACGTGTTCTCTTTCATCAACTCTCAATCTACTTTTTCGATGTTCATCTTAACACAGAAAACTGATATACTGACCGGTGTTTTTAACAAACAAATACATGCCCAAGTAAAAGAATAGATGAATAAATGAATGGAACTAAATAAATAAACGAATGAGGAAAGGAAAATATTAATGAAAAATTTAAAAACAGCGCAGTAGACAAAAAATAATCGGATTAAACGGCAGGAAGATTAAAGGGTTGATGAATAAAAAGTTGATTAAATTAATATATGGACGGATGGACAATATCTAGAACAAGTAAAATGATGTATAATTAAACGAGCAAATATCGTTTTGAAAGCAGCCTAATGAATGAATGGTAAAGGAAATAAAAGATCCTAACAATAGAAAAATTATGTCGAATAATAAATTTAATAAATTTTTAATTAATCGCTACAAAAATTTTAGTGAATTATTAAAAAATAAACTTCATCTTTGTTACTAATTCATTCTAAATTTCTGAAAAAGTTTCATTATTTATTTGTTAAATAGATTTTTAAAGTTTCAATATACTTCACCAGACCTTAATTAACAGTTTTTGATTGCTATGTTGTTTGGTGAAAAATTATTTGAAATTTTATGTTTGCATTTCTAATTATCGTCAATATGCTTTAATAAGTCTAAAAACTTTATTCTACCATTGATATCTTACCTGATTTGCAAACTCTTGAAGTTTCGTTCGCACATGAAGGCTTCATCTCACGTTGAAGGCTTGAGAACTTAAAATTCTAATAATTTATTTGTAAACGAAAGAAAGTAGACAGGAAGAAGAGACAGAGACATATCTTACGTACCCATGCATGCGTGTAAATAAGTCTTTACATATAAGATAAATACGCAACATTAATGCATGAACGCGTTATGAGAAACACAAATAGAAACGAATTAAGAATTTATTATACAAAATTTTAAATATAAGCGTATGTGATAGCATGTGGACATGAAAGATTTGAATTGGAAAAGTTTGTATCAGCGAAAAAGAATGCAATCATCATAATTTCATTGGTAATAATTTTTGATTAAAATTGAAACTTGATATAAAAAATACGCTCAATTCTTTTTAATTTTGTTTCAATGTTCGGAACCTTTTCATGTTAGAACGGGTTTGAAATTTAATTAAATGTAATTTAATAATATGCATTGCGATGTAGAATGATCATTTTTAAAAAAATTCATTAAATATGCCAAGAAAATTGGTTTGCGTTTGGCAAAGGAAATTGAGTTTGTAGTTTAAAGTAAAAAATTATTATACGGAATTAAATGAAAGTAATAAAGAAGTAATGACGTAGACACCACACACACACACACACACACACACACACACACACACACACACACACACACACACACACACACACACACACACATACATACACACACGCGCGCGCGCTCGCACACACACAAACACACACACATACACGCACACACATACATTAATACGCATAACGTAAAAGGTTGAACGTTAAAACAACATTAAACAACCACGCAAACAAAAATATGAACATAAAATAAACATAAATATTTAAATATACATACATACAACAACGTAGAAGAACATAGAACAACACAGATTAGCTTACAACAACACAATTGATCATACAATCAGCAACTACCCACGACAACTGCTCATCCTTCGATATGCAAATAAGGGAAGTCGTTCCACCACGTCAGACTTGACCTTCAAATAGCTTTCTAACGTTCCTACGTGCTAACGATGCTTTCTCGCGTCAACTGCTTGCCTGATTTTTAACACGGTTGATGAATAATATTTTTAAACAACTTATTTTAACGGTAAAAAATTATCAAAGTCTAACAAGCAATTTATTGAAACGTGGTTGAAAGAAACTTAAAACTACCATATAAATCTAAACTACACACTTTCAGTTTTACCTTAGTACTTTATAATCTGTTATTTTGCAAAAGCACGCGCTAAGCTGAACCTCCTTCAAACGCATTTAATGTAACCATCTAATTAAGAGACTGTTTTATTTTTATAATATTGAAATAATTTAATGCGTTAACAAAAACTTTATTATTTATAGTACAATTTTTATGAGCTTTTTCATTTTCGCAATTGTGCCCCGCACTTTCAAGCATACATGAAAGATGATTACTGTCGGTTTTTTCGATAACTTTTCCTCACTAGAAGGCACTCGACAAGGGCATGCATGCAGTTTTAAATTATTTACGACCTTTCAGAAAAATTTTGAATCGTCTCATGAAAGGTTAGATGAAAGTTTTTTTTATCTTGAACAAATTTGATAACCAACTAGTCAATAGGCTGGAAATTTTTTGGAGGAATGATTAGAATTTGCAGACTGCTATTTCAGTTTAAACTTTTTAATTTTCATTTTTACGATCATTTTTCTTCTTTAAAGGTAACTATTATTGGACGCTTCTCACTGATGTACTAATTGTAACACATAAACAATAAGAAATAGGTCTAGTCTTCTGGTATCGCATCGAAAGGTTTCCATAAAAACATTCACTTTATCTGCAATAAGTAAAAAAGCTTTTTTATAATTTTGCATTTTATTGATGGAGAAATGACGGTTAACAGGAGATATCATTAAAAAAATTATTTAAGGAAATCTTACTGCGAATATTTGAAAATTCAGCACTAGTTGTCAACTTTGAAGAAATCAGTAGCAAAACATTTTCATGGTCGACGAGACAAAAATGTTGTTTGGTGGAACCAGGCATGCGTTAACAGAAAGTTACTGCTGCTGCTGAGAAACAATTTGGGGAAGGAATGATGCTTTTGACCCAATTGTACGTGTCAGCATGAATCTACTGTAAGATTGTAATTACATACCTATTATGCATCTGAATATGAATGTATGAAGCCTATAATTTTATATTTTAAATATTGTTACTATTTTAAAAATTAAATGTAAGTTAGTTAGAATATATATTATATTCACATAAATATGCATATATTTAAATGTAAGTAAATTATGCTTGGGTTGGATGTTTTTATTGACCACGGGAGTCTACATTGCGCACTTCCGTATGTTTGGTTCACACAATCTCCACAAATGTTGTCACCAAAAGTAGCGTCAAAAAACGTTTGTTTGTTTTTTGGGTTGTGAATGGAGATTTACATTGCTCCCCTTTAGAAATGAGCACAAAGAAAAAAGACCAAAGCAAAAACTAAAATTGATAATTTCAAAAAAATGATAAAAAATTTTTAATTTTTTTTAAACAAAGTAGAACTGAAAGGTGTGAAATTTAATTTTTGTTTCAGAATTCGTTAAAAATGGTGTTTTGAGTTATGAGGCAAACGTTTGAAAAGCTAATTTTTTCTTATTTTTATTTCTGGTTTTTACGTGTAAAAATTGTCAAAAACATTTTTTAGTTGCAACAGTTGACAAATATAACCAAAAAATATCACAACATATAAAAAAATGGCATCACCTGTTAATAAAACTCCAAATAATTCAAAATCAACAAAACAAAGCAGCCAAAAACTATAACAAACGTTAACGCTCAACGCTGACAACTAGCAAGCAAGCAAGCAACCAACAACAACAGCCTCAACAAAGATGGCAACAAACATCACCAACACAACCACATGTGGAGAGCAGAGAACATCAGAAACGATCATGAAGCCATCAGCGCATCATTAATCTCAAACTCTTCGTATCCCTCCCATACTAATAGAGGCAAGGATTACAGACATTTATCAGCCACATACATTTAGATAGATGGTCCTCATATCATTCAAGCGTTATACTTGCTATATCCGCATGTACCTTTGAAACGAGCGCTGGTTTTGTTATGTTGTATCTATATATTTGTGAGCAGCCACATAAATGAAATTGAAAGAAATTAAACAAATTGTTCGTATTATTAAATATGTAATAGTTAAATGAAAAAAATATCAGATCAGAAGTATCCATTTGTTGAAGAACTAACAAGCTATCTTCTTTTGAGATAGATTAATCCATTGAGCAAAACTGTAGGAAGAGAGAGATAGAATGAGAGAGAGAGAAAGATAGAGAAAGAGCAGGAGAGAATGAGAGAGAGAAAGAAAGAGTCCGAGAGATAAAATAGAAAGAGAAAAAGGCGCTAGAAAAGTTTATGCAAATTAGCTTTATCTGTTTTTGGTGAATAAACGTGTGATCCGTTTTTCATATCAAAATTTTTTTTGGAAAACACCTTCAAAAGATTTGTCCCAGCGTCCTCAAATAAATCGTTGAAATATTGAAGGAAAATTTCGCAAAAAGTTCGTTTGCTTTAAATGAACCTTCAACACGGTTTTACATCGAAGTAACATCAAAGTAACATCGAAGTAACATCGAAGTAACATTGAAGTAACATAGAAATAACGATATCCATGCGTTGCAAATATGCTTCGGTAAAAACAGTTCGTGCAATGTTTTTTTTAAAATGTCGTTGATTTATAACTCTTTCAAATGCGGAAATCGAAATTGGTATATTATTTTCAGATGTAATTGTTGATTTGAAAGAAAATAAAGAAGATTAGGAGTTAAATAGAGTTAGGAAAAAGAGAAGGAAAACAGCTGGAAGTTGGGAAATGAGTTTGAAATTTCAAAGAGCAAATGATGGCACAAAATGAAAAAAAGTAAGATTAATGGCGGCGTAAATGAAACAAATTCTTGCACAATATCTCAAGAGGAAAGCACCATTAAAAGCCTCTGCATTTCTACATTTATCATTTTATTATACATTAAATTGTTGTTTAATTATTTGTAATTTGTTGTTTCGTGTTTTATTTACGCGTTTTAAAATATTTATATGTTCATGCATTCTAACAATCATTTGCTCGGCAATAACGACATATATCAGACCATACATAATTGAGCGATTTTTTGAAGAAAGTAGCCAATTTCCAGCATATGAATGGCAATGAAGATGGAATGAACTTGAGTACAAGCTGCTAATTAAACATTCCTCCAAGCCAAGTTTGCTAATTAAACAATCTCTTTTTATCACGTCGTTAATACCAGATTCCTACAAATTTAAAAACAACAACTTTATATAATTTACAGTGAAAAAGCCTCATCATGTGACATTACTTAATTCTTGGAAAGATTATTTGAAACTACAAAATGCGAAACATTCTACGGTTATTTGTCCATATTCTTCATATACAAGCATTTTTTGAAAGCTAGAAATTCTCATACTCCTGAGACAAAACCCATGTCAATCAAACTGAAGAATCTCGGAGAAAAATTTAAGGACTTTTTCAAGATTAGCAAATGTTTGAGGTTAAAATGTTTTTAAGTGAATCAACTTGTGTTCGTGTTGAATGTTTATTTATTTGCTTGTTTATCTATTTATTTATTCATGCATCTTAGTATATAACATATGACTTATTCCGAAAATTTTCATTTGGGAGTATTAGCCTTATGAAATAACACTGTTCATACGGAAATATTATTTCTTAAGTCAAATTTTGACCATTTTATTTGTAAATAATTTTTATTAAAGTAACATCTGATTACAAAATGTTAGGCTATCAAATTTTAAATTAATTATCCATTTATCTATCCATCAAACTATCCATCAAACTATCCATTCATTCATCAATCCATCCATCCATCAATCCATCCATCTATCTATCTATCTATCTATCTATCTATCTATCTATCTATCTATCTATCTATCTATCTATCTATCTATCTATCTATCTATCTATCTATCTATCTATCTATCTATCTATCTATCTATCTATCTATCTATCTATCTATCTATCTATCTATCTATCTATCTATCTATCTATCTATCTATCTATCTATCTATCTATCTATCTATCTATCTATCTATCTATCTATCTATCTATCTATCTATCTATCTATCTATCTATCTATCTATCTATCTATCTATCTATCTATCTATCTATCTATCTATCTATCTATCTATCTATCTATCTATCTATCTATCTATCTATCTATCTATCTATCTATCTATCTATCTATCTATCTATCTATCTATCTATCTATCTATCTATCTATCTATCTATCTATCTATCTATCTATCTATCCACCGATCAACAACTCATTATTCTCATCGGCAACTCGTCATTTACAAGCATCTTAACTAATGATCCTATCAATTTTATCAAAGAAACAACAACAAAAAAACAACAACAAAACACCAACATCAACTTTAACAACAACAACAACAGCAACTTGTTTATGTCACGTGATCAATGATGGATCACGACAAAACCATCACTCTATAATAACACTACATTTTATTATCGTCATGTACTGTTTTATTGCACTGTTGAGATTTTGTATTGTTTTGTTGGGGTTTTGTATTGTTTCTTTGTATTTGTGTATTGTATTGTTGTATTTTACTGCTACATTCTTCTATTTTTGTATTCTACTTTTGTATTTTTGCATTGTATTGCGGTATTTTTGCATTGTTTTTTGTGTTTTTCTTCTTCGAAATTTTTGTATTATACTATTGTATTCTTTTGTATTGTTGTACTTTTTGTTGTATTCCTATGCTTTTATTGACGTTATTTATATACTATTCTTTTCAATAGTAATAAGCTTTATTTTCTACATGTTTTAAAAATCTATTTTACAGATTGATTTGTTTCCAACTCTCATAAACATCTGCTTCCTCCGTTTGTAGCTATTCATATTTCTATGCACTGAAAACTGCTGAAAGCTTGGAAAGAAGGATCCAACTCACTGTCAGTTGATGAAGAAGTAGTTAGTTCGTTGCTGCTTGCGGGTAGAAATTGAATTAGTCAATTGACCGCAGCATCAGACCGCAGCATCTTGATGTGTACTTTTATCAGATGACAATGTACTTGTTGATAATGACGTTTCATTTTTATGGCGTTTCACTCACACCTGATCATATCTACTCACATTTGGGTATATTGCTTTCGCATCTGATAACGTTGTATTCATATTTGATGATGATGTACTTATCTTTTATGAGGTTGGTTTCATGTGTTTGTTATTGTTGAAGAAGCATTTCAAGTTTCAGTGATTCGTGCGTCTCAATGTGTTATACGCTGATGATATGCATGCACTGCGGTCCTCGCTAATAATTGCTGTCGTGTATCGTGTCCAGGTGATCGCGTGATATAATTAGATGTAAGGAATTGGAACTCCAATCTTATGTAATTATATCCCTTTGATATCTATCATTTGAAAACAAACCAATATAAAGTAAAACAATGAAAAAATGTTAAACATGGTGAGAAAAAAAAACTAAGAACAACGAATGTGAAAATTTTCACCAAATTTAAAATCATCAAATTCAAGTTGGGCAAAATTGATCAGAAAATATTTTTTCAATAACATCCAATGTAACGAAATAATAATACGACATGATGGGACAAACGGTTGACAATATGCAATATATAACGCGATAGCGCGCAGGCGGGCTGTAAAAATTGCAATTATCGACGTATGTTAGGAGAGTTGCTTTGGAGTGCATTTCATTGACTGGAGTGAGCTCGGAGTGCAATGTTCTTGCCTGGAAGATGTTGTCATGTCATGTTCGCTCATGCATTTGAAGGTACAACATTTATGGAATCAATTGCGGCCAGCATCGCCGATTACTTCTTGACAATATAAATATTAATTTCAGAGAATAATGAGTTTGAGTTATTGACAGGAGAAGTGGAATTAAGTGCTATTAAATGAAATGACGGGTGGTCATTATTTATAATAGAAGGTCATGCCGTGTGGGATGTGATTGGATGATTATGTGATGTAATTTAGAGGTATGAATAACTAGTTAATGTAATTTGGTATGATGATGTTATAGGATGCTAAATCTTATGGGATGGAATAGTTGATGTTATGAGATATGTTTGGAGGGGATAAAAAACAATACAAAATGATGATATGATGGAATAATTATTGTAATGTAATGATGTCCTAAGATAATAACTATTGTAATGGGATACATCATCCAAAAAGAGGTGACGATGCGAGGTGTGTACATGTTGCGTGGCAGGCCTATTTTCAGTTTTTTCATTCAAAAAACGTAAACATTAAAGCATAGATAAAACAGAAAATTTAAAAATTAACCATCAAAATAATTTTATGTTAATTAGGTTTATATTTGAATATTGTAATTTGGTTTGTATGTTCTGGATATTGATAGAGTTTTTGCAAAATGATGTGCACATCGGTATTATGTTGAACAATTAAAGATGTAATTAAAAAATTTTTTCTATACTGTTGTGCGTTTCGGTGACAATTATCATTTTTGAGTGTGTCTGTCGATGTTGTTGATGGATATGTTGCGTGATGTGTTGCGTGATATGTTGCGCGATGTGTTGAGCAATGCGTTGAGCAATGCGTTGAGCAATGGTTGCGGCTGGGATGCTCTTGAATTATTCAGCACATTGATGTTAATTGTCTGGGATATTGTTACAAATGATTTCATTGTTCGACGATAATATTTCGTTCGTGTTTTTATTTTCCTTATTCACGGTGGTTATATATAATTGAAAATTACGTACATATTTGTTTGCCGTACTGAATCAATATACATCTTTTGATAAGCTATGAAAAATAATCTTTTACGACTGCATTTTTGTATAATGTTATATCTTTATTGTTCCCAACAAACTGCTTGTAACAAATTTATTAAAATAAAAATATTATTTCTGAGAAGAGAGTTCAAGAAACGATTAGAAGAATCCCATTTCATCCAAGGCGACGCAAAGAAGCGCCTCTGAATGATGTCCGCACATGAAGTCATATATAAACATTTCCACATCACCGTCTTCACTGTGGAATGATTTTCCATAATAATAATATGAAAACATTTCATTCAGAACAAAAAGACACAAAAAGCAACCAACAGCAAGACAACAGCAATCGCAACAACATAACAACAATCACATCAACAGCAAAACAATATAACAACAAACAACAATTTAACAACAATATAACAACTAACAACACAACAACACAACGATATAACAACAAACAACAACGGCTCATGGACATACTCAATAAACCAACGGAGAAACACAATTCGCAATGATGCAATGTATTAATAACAAAACCCACTCGACGCTCGCGCACATTAACACGATTAAATCCGTGAAAGAAAAACACACAATCAAACATACACACACAACAAAAAACCACACACACGACCACACACACATGCAAAGACACACACAAACACACACACAAAACGCTTCACAAAATGGTCACACTCAATTTACATATTTTGAAAAATTGTAGTATTTTTACTAAATCAACAAAGAGGCACACTTTAAAACAGTAAGTCTATTGTTAGATTCTTGAATGGAACGGTAAAACAAAACGAATGTAGTTAAAAGACAGTCAAAAACAAAATATGAAACAAATATATCGCCATCTTCCATATAATGCTATAGATTATTTTAATCGCTATATTATTATTATATAAGCTTTGTGTTATATTATATTTTTACATAATATTATATTATAATACCGTTTAATTATATATATAATTTTTTATTTAATATGTACACAATAGGTTAGGTTTCATGTTGGTAATACAATTTAGTTGTGTTGTGTTTACTTTATACATTGTGTTGACAATTGTGTTGTACATTGTTTTGTACATTGTGTTATACATTATGTTATACATTGTGTTGTACATTGTGTTATACATTATGTTATACATTGTGTTGTACATTGTGCTATACATTGTGTTGATCATTGTGTTATACATTGTGTTGTACATTGTGTTATACATTTTGTTATCTAATGAAACATAGAGTAGTGGAGGATTGTTACTACTGGGAGCACTGATTAGATGAATAAATGTTATCTCCATCTTTCAAATTTTTTTATTCCGACATTTAGTTTTCGATCATACATATGCAATAACAAATTTTTTGGAAAAAAATCACACACACACACACACAGGCACACATACACACCACACACAAACAACATAAACACCACACACACAAACACGCTTTATTTTTTTTGTCAATTCATATATGAAAACTCATTTGTTTGTTTTTTAGGTATAACAAATTTATTAAGAATTGAAAGTAAAGAGATGTTAAAGAACGCATGAAACTTACAAACAAAAACATACCTACACTATCGAGTAATGACAGAAATTCGAAACTTTCAAACAAGCATTTTGAAATGAAAAGCTAAAAAAATATTTTAAAAATTTACTCTTCAAATTTTGTTATATATATTTAATTAATTATTTTTATTTATTAACATTTTTTATTCTATTTTGGAAATGAAAATCATTTGAGATACGTTGTTTATAAATAACATTAATATCTTTCTCAATTTATGATACATTGCAAGACTTTTATAGACACAAAAATAACACGTTTATTAGTGAAAAATATAATTCAATTATAAATAAATAACTAAAATATAATAGATATTTTCTAATATGAAAACCAAACCAAAATATTTCTTGACCAGGAATTTATTTTTCAAGGTTTTTTTCATCTTTCAACTTTGAATAGTTACTTTGCATTGAATAGTTACTATGATTGTATTGAACAGTTACTATGATAGTATTGAACAGTTACTATGATTGTATTGAACAGTTACTATGATTGTATTGAATAGTTACTATGATTGCATTGAATAATTACTTTGATTGTAACTATTCAAAGTGAAATAGTAAGAATCGATTAACATTTGAAAGCATATCAATCTGGCTGTGAATGAAAATAAATTGGAGAATAAAATTAAAAAAAGACAAAAGAAAAATAATCAGAAGTATTAACTGGAAAATTCTGTAAAGAAAATGGAGAAATGTAAGGAAAAAAGTAAAATTAAGAAGTGGAAAGTATAGAAATGAAGTTGTGGGGGATGGAAGGAGTCGTGGAAGCGTGAATGATCATGATGACATTTGGCGTAGTTAGTGGTAGTCATCACGTCAAATAAAATGAAAGTTAACATCTGACGGACTTCAATTAAGCTGTTTAATTTTGGAATGATGTGTTCGTTGATGATAGGATGACATAGAAAGGTGCTGGTTGGAGGGTTTGGTGTGATGTGATTTGATGTGATGTAGAATAAATTGAAGTCATGGAGTGTGATGTTACGCAGAGTGATGTGATGGAATGTAATGTAATGGAGAGCGACAGGGGTGTTTGAGCAACAGGGTACCATCCATCAATCATTATTTAATTCGTTTTTGTTCCTTCCGCATAAAAAAATAATAAATTATCAAAGTAGATATAACGTTTTTATCCTATAGAAACTAAATAATTCCGTGCTAAATCACGAGATGCTCAATCAACCTTGTAATAAATAATTACCTACATAAGATCATGTTGTGTTAACAGGCAAATAAAACATATAAATTGATCCTCTATGGTCAACCAGTTATTTACAGGACTGGCAATGAAAAGCATTCAATAAATGGCACAAATGCTAGTGAGTAGACTAGTTAAGGATTGTTATAAAAATGTTCAGATTATAAATGCGACAAGAAAGTTCTGAAAGTTAAAAGTGAATTCAGTCAAAGTTTTATCAACTGAAAATAACAGAGAAAACTACAGAAAACTATGTTGGATAAGTTTCAAGTGCTTAAAAAGCAAATAATTATTTCCAAAATCTACAAAATTAAAGTTTTTACTATATATTTTTGTAGCAATAATGCAAACCGTGCTAAAAACATTTTGAAAAATTTATGTGAGTATAAGAGGATGCAAAAATTAAAAATTCAAAAATAATTTAAAAATTTGCACCGTGAAAAGTTCGTCCATAATGTTACATTTTTTTTGTTACTGTTATCTGCAATAAAAACATTTTTAAACGAAAGAAGTCCTTTTTAAAGCAGCACTCTGAAGCATAAAATGAATGAATGGAATGAAATAACTCACCAACTGAACGGTTGTAAAAATGTAATCAAAGTCATTTTCGCAACTTTCTCTTCTATTCATTCACAATTACCATTTAATCATTTTCCTCCTTATATTCTTCGTCATCATCGACACCATCACTATCATCATCTTCGTCATCATCAGCATCGTAGTCATCATTCTTCTAATCAATTTCATTATCATATTAATCGTGGATAAAGTCTTCATTTTTAAGCACCATCATTTTTCATCATTCTTGTCATCATATGTTGTTACAACTTTTACACCATTAGACATTTCACGCTTGAACGTTTCAATGGTAAACTCAATTACATGCTAAGTTTTCGCGTTACATCATGACATGATCAAATAACATGACATTACGTCACATTACATCACATCAAGACATTATATTAAATCACATCGTATCGCACCGCATATTGTTTCATCACTTTTAAAATGAAAAAAGGCAGGAAGGAAAAGTGACTTCGTGGAAAATTTATTCTGCAATGCGTCATTTTTGAAGCTAAAAGTTTTGTAATTAAAAATTTAAAAGAAATTTTTTCAAAAAATTTTTTTTTTCATTTTGTTGTCTGTTATCATTTTTTGTTACTTTTTTCAGTGTTTGTCATCGTGTATGTTGGTGTGATTTATTAATTTTTTAAATTCAATTTTTTTTCAAGTTTTTTTGTTTGGTTGTATTTTCGAATGGGACATGACGCTTCTCTGTGTGTGTGTACTTTTGCATTTGTTTAGATGTGTGTGCGTGTGCGCACGCGTGTGTGCGCGTGTTATTCATCAGAAATTTATCTTAAACATCAGATGGATTAATTAGGTTGGTTTTTTGTTTCGTTGTTCCAACTAAGTTAATATGTGATGTGGGTAAGCTCTGTCTGTTTAGTTCGGTTGTATTGTTCATTTGCTTCGTTTTCATTTGTTTCCTCTGCGGCTAAACCAATTCGGTAAGAAGATTATCGAGTAAAACAATTTCGCTTTAGATTGAATTTTTTTGTTATTTAATTTTGTTTCATAAACTTGGTTAATGAAATGAGATGTAACATTGAGAATGTTGTGTGTTTTTATCTTGACCATCGTTAGCTTGATGATACTCTTATATTAACGAAATTTCTTGGAAATAATTTTTTTTTTAATATTTTAAAAATTTTATTAAACTATTTCATTATTTATTAAATTATTCTTTTAATTTATATCAATTTTTTTTGTTTTTATTTAAAAATTTTACATTCCAATAAAAAAAATTATTTTCAAAGTTGCAACCTATTTTATAAGACCATGGAGGCAGCACGGTATATTTCAAAATGTTATCCTGGTTCATCAAACTTGTGAGAGTTTACCTCTGCTTGCTTACGTTGAACTATTCAATATTTCAAATCATCATTTTCATGTTTTTACAGCGCTGTTTTTGCTGAATTTTAAAGCTGTGTGAATTTAAAAATACATTAAATGTTAATATATTTCCGCGATTAAAGTCAGTTTTTTTGGTATTATTTTTTACGAATGATTGTTTTTGCTAAATTTTGCTAATTAACACAATGCAAATATTCGTAGTTGGTGTTTGATGGCTGAATGTTGTTGAATGAACGTTACCGGCTGGTGAATTTGTGAAAAATTTTATGATATGTTTTTGTTTCGAATTTTCTGAGATGATGTGATTGAAACATGTTGAGAGCCAATAACGAAATTATAACAATTCATGTAATGTAATATATAACTAGACCTAATGTTATCATGTTATTTAATATCATGCGATATGCTATTGATGTGATGTGAATTGATGTATTGTGACATGATGTGATGAGATATGGAATGGATCGATCGATGTTTTGCAATGTTATGGTGCTAAAAGATGCTTTGTTCGCTTCTACGCCGTTTGGATGATGTCTGAAATGATGTAATGTGATCTGATGTTATTTGATGTGATGCGATTTGATGTTATCTAGTTTGATGTGTTTAGTTGAATAGATTTTATGTTATAAATTTTTTTATGTAATATAGCGAAAACATTTGAAACATAACGTTACCACGTGATGTGGTAACGTTATGTTTATGAACAGCTGACGGCCTTGAATGACAAAATTGCTTAAAGAATTGCTTAAAGAGTAAACATTCAAAAAATTTTCAAGAATTCAACGTAAATTTTAATTAGACCCAAAATTTACTAGAATTTTAATAGTTGGGAACTGTTTCATGTTTATTTTAAAAATCAGGTTTATTTTAGTTTTTAAAACGTTTGAAAATTTAAACAATTCACCAAAATAAACACGACTTAATAATAATTTTACCCTATAAGCTCAAAAAAAACGCGGCCGACATATGACTTATGGCGTCATCTTGCTGATTACATCATTACCGACTACTACATTATGTGTTAACAACACGTAAAAATATTAACACAAATCCGTCAAAGAACACGAGTGAAAACAGACAAATAATAATGTTGAGGTGATAAATGAATGATGACGTTCTGTCGACGAAGACATAATAATCATTGTTGTTTCGACAGCCTAAATGAAAGATTGATCGATGTTACGAATAAACAATCCGAAAAAATTTTTTCACGCAATTTCTAAAACTTTTCAGCTTTTGTTGTTAACGTGAAATCAACCATTCAAGAAATATTTTTAACACAATACGAACTATAAATGAGATTTGCAAAACCTGAATGTCAGAACATCGATAGAAATGATTTGAGGATTTGTTTACGTGAGACAGCGGGCAGTGACCACCTGGTTCAAACACATACTGAGAAAAATTTCAAATAACTTTTATTTGTAGGTATAAAAAAGTTACCAAACAACACACGCTTGACTTTTACAACATATTTCGTACAAAAACAGTCCAAATATTATATGATTTTATTAGAAATACACACACTCAAAACGTGTTGCTGGTAGTTAACCATTTTTTATTAAGATAGTGTAGATACTATGGAGAAATACACAATAAAAACCATCACATAGTGAACTGCTTGCAAATAATAACAAGATCAAAAAAAATTTTTTGATAGATGGTGCGAAAAAAAGTCAGAAAGAAAAGCAGAATAAACAAATGCTTCATAGTATCGGCGTCGTAAAACACAATAATAAGTTCATAAATAACATTAGAACATCACAAATAACGTTAACAACACAATCGGTCACATTAACAAGAACGTAAATCACATCAATAACAGTAACAACACATTAATAACAATCAAACAGTGTTCAAACAACCACTTTTACAACCACGTCAACAAAATGCCATCAACTTTAATGAAATTCAAAAAAACCACGTGACACCGGCAAGCTTATTGACAGATTCCATTAAATTGTTGTCAAGCTTTCTGTTGAGAAAATGTTTAGCATTTTACAGACAGACAAAAATATTTTGATCAAATTTTTTTTAATCACTTTCAACAGTCAGCAAGAGGTAAAAATTTGTTCATGTTTGTTCACCCAATCGAAATACCACACCATCGTTTCAAATTTTCTGGCATCTAATTTTTATTCACCTTCAACCAGCACCACCACATCTTGTCGCGTCAACCACATATGACCGCTAGGCTCTGCATCATATTGAATAAAATGAACCTCACATCACCATCATCTCACCTTACTCAGCTGTGTGAGTATGCTGCACACGTTCACTCACCATACTGCACATTTAATGACCTACCTACAACTCTTCCATTTCCACTTTACGACTTACAACATATTTTTATTGACCCATTCATCCGAAACGGGCCGGCTAAAAGTGTTTCACAACTTTCTAAATATAGAATTTGAACATAATTTGATTAGAAATATGACTATCCCAGTCATTATAACCGTGCTTTATATTATCATAATCATCGTCATTACCGCCATCATTATCATCATCATCATTATCACCATCCTTCATCATCATCACCATCATCGTCGTCGTCATCATCATCATCATCACCATCATCATTATCATCATCATCATCATCATCATCATCATCATCATCATCATCATCATATTCACATTTAAAAGGCCCTTATCGAATCCAATCTGCCTTGAATGGTCTTGCAAGTCATTGCCAATCTCCCAGATGAGTTGATCGCAGTGCACTTTTAAACGTTGATGTGAGGTGAGAGATTTTCAGCTGATTGCCTGTCTGCCGTCCTGCTGTCTGCTGTGCTGCCTGCCTTCGTTATAATCATGCAAATCATCATCTTGGATGCTTGGAACATCGATTCTTTTCACCCATTTTTCTATTTTCCATTTTTACGCGTATACATTCATAACGTGTCCATTTAGTTTTTCTTGGACAATTTCAACGAGCTATATATGTACGCCATCTAAATACAAGTATCTAAATTTGAATAGTCACCCATAATCTGGTATTTGAACATAAATCTACGTACGAACTGCTCATTAACTTACGATCGAGAGCAACTGCAGGTACGAACATTATAAAGCAAGCCTTGAAAGATTGCAAGAAAATTACATTGAGTAGCATTTTTAATTGCTTTGTTAATTCAAGTTTTTTATTTAATTATTACTTTTGTCATCATTCAACTAATTCAATTATCTATTATTTTCAACCATAGGTATTTGTCTTTCTTTACAAATTTTTCAAGATTCTCCTCAACGATGTGAGAAACAAAATTTAACTTCTCTGACGGCTCCATGTTTTGCAATTCTAAAACTATTTAAAATTGTACAAAAAATTCACTCATGTTATCGGGTTAACGTTTTATAAACATTTTTTTTTAAATTGAGGCAAACGAAATCGAAAAGAACCAAACAAGCTGATAAGTGAATAAGTTATACGCAATTGAAAATTTTCATTTATTTTTCAATCGAAGCCAAATATATGATATCTAAATGTCTATACGTGAAGTACAACGTTAATGGAGCCCTGCCAGCTTAAACATCAACTAAAATAACAACTGCAACAACAGGAAGGATTGATGACACTTGCAACAACAACTTAAGAAGAATGAACCAAAAATAAATCTCCCTGTTCCGATGATTCTAATTATATGATAAACTGATGAAGCCAGTCAGCCAGTACTTACCTCTCGTTACGTCTTTCTTTTGCTTACATTTGCTTTAAATTTTATTTACTCTCTCATGGCATGTTTATGTCTCTTATGTATGTTGTATATATCCTCTTTTCTACGCTTGACTTTGTCTCGGTGTGCGTGAAGATTATATAAATATACAAACGTTGTATATATACATTTATTTGGTGCGAGTGTGTGTGTGCGTGTGCATGCATTTTATGTAAATGCGTTTCAAGTAATAATGAGACTTGAGAGTGTGAAACACAAACATATACATACGTATACATACGTACGTACTTATAACGTTTTATTGCTTCTTGGAGATCTATTATCACTACAATGCCTTTATTGATTCGTGATTCATTGTAGTGTGCACACACACACGAACACACACACACACACACACACACACACACATGCACATGCACACACACGCATGCACGCACACACGCACACACACGTACACACAATTAACACGCTTGTCTCATACAAACTTATTGTCATTTTATATAGATATATCGCTAGATTTTCATAGACATGCAGAATCTGTAGAATGCATCATTTCAAAACATCAGTTGAATCGCTTAATATACGATCAAGTAATGAAATGCTGGAGTAAAAACAAATGTTTGTATTTCTTTATTTCTATTTCTCAAATTACTTTTCTCAAATTAATTTTGTAAAATTGAACAAATTAACATTCCTACAAAACGTACAAATTTTATGATTTAATTTTTTCTTTACTTTTAGTTTTTAGACGCTGAATAAAACGGACTCTGATGATTTTTTGGTTACTTTGGTCTATTTTTTGATGTTGCTGTTGTTGTTGTTATTATTAATGTCGTCGTCGTTATCGGTGTAATAAATTTGTTTGGAACATAACTAATAACGATGTTAATGTTGTTGTAGTGCTGATCCATTGCGCGTGCTATGTAGGGTTGTTGTTTGTTCGTTTGTTTGTCTGTTCATATGTATGTTTGTTCATTTGTCTGTTTATATATATGCTTGTTTTTTCGTCTGTTTGTATGTATGTATGTATGTTTGTTCGTTTGTTGTTAGTTAGTGTATTTTTTACTGTTGTTCTATTTGTTTTCTTTATCGTTGCCTTTTTTGTTGTTGTAAACACTCGCCAAACTATTATTGCTAACCTCATTGATACCACTTCTCTTTAAATTTTTCCCACTTCAATTAAACCTATTGTAAAAAAACTATAGAAACCAAATCAGTGAGAAAGAGTTAAGTACTGACATTTCTAAAAGTTGTACTGGCACGGAATGAAGAATCTTGATAAATTTTTAGGAGCTCATTGAAGCATGATTGCCTAATTGGATGAGATTTACTGCAAGAGTTTGATGGCATTGAAATGATGAATGGTGGGAGAGATAAGATAGGAAGAGCAGCCACACACTAGCAGCCACAGACTACTGACTTCATTCAAATGCTTAACTCGCTTTGCAACTGTTAAGATGAGATTGTTGATTGAAACAGTTCAAGTAGTTGAAACTTTTATAAGTGTTTTAATTGGTTTTTTGACGAGACGTTTATAAAAACTTTGCTGTTTCAGTTTTTTTTCTATGTAATTACCTAAATGATAGTGAATGTATATAACGTGGAAAATAAAGCCTTTGAAATATAAAAATACAGATGAAATTTTTTACTGCATCTCATTGAAAATTTTGGAGTGGTGTGTTTGATTGGCGTGTTACTGTTGATTTGTTGTTGTTTTTTTATTTTTTACAGGTAACAACAGATACAACAACACAATTACATTATCTTATTTGTTTCCATGTATGTGATGTTTCCATTCGTAGGTTTTCTGCTTATCCATTTGTTTCCACGTTTTGAATATAAAAATTCTTGAAGGAAATAATCCATCTAAGCTGAAATTTCAAAACAATGGATTAAGAATTGTAATTATTCTATATTATATATGTGTGTGTTTTTGTATTTATATGTGTGTGTTTGTGTGTGTGTATGCAAGTGTTTGTGTGAAAGAAAAAGATTAAGATGTATAGAAGTTGTTTCATTGCTGAGTGTAGCTGAGAATAACAGTAAAATAAATTACAAACAATAATAAGAAGAATATATAAAAGTAATAATAATAATAAAATTACAGAATAATGTAAATAATAATGAGCTTATTTTAATGAAATGATTAAGATTAAATCTGAAATGACAATGTTGGCTGTTGAACTAACGCTGCCAACGATGTTTTGATTTTGTTTAAAAATAGAATTCCTGAAAAAGAGATAAATTTATTTTCAAAAGATTCCAGAACTTGCTTTAATTATATTTTTATCTAATTGCGCCTTTGTTGATTTTATTTAATGATAATAAATGTTGGTATTAATTAATAATAGGAAGGAATAAAGGGCAGCGGAGTTTTTAATTTTCATTCGTTGCTGTAATATTTCCTTTGTATTGGGTCTTTCTTTAATAATGTAAGAAGCAATAAACTTATTCTAAAAATGAAGTACGAGCGGCATGACGGCGTAACGGTAAAGTGCCTGACAATGCTGTTGCAGTGATCGGATTCGATTACAAAGAGATCCGCGCCTATCACATGTAATGTGTTTGATGAGTTGTTTCACGTGTTTTAACATGCACTGTGTGTTTGTTGTTGATATTTTTGAAAAATGTTGTAGATGATGCATGCATGCATGTTTAGCATGGATGGAGGAAGCAGGCTCTGTTACATGACTAACTTAACTGGTCAGCACTTTTTGCGAGTATATTTTGGAGTTGATATTTAAATTTAATCAACCTTTCTTCACTAGATATATTAACGATATCGTAAATTTTTTAAGATTCAACCGTAAGAATTGAGTTTGAAAGAGGAATACTTTGTGTATTTGAGAGCTAATTTCAAAAATTTTTTTTCCAATTTCTAGGTACTTAGTTTATATTTCTGCTCATTTTTTTATTTTTTTTTATTTTTTTTTGTTATTAATTGTTTTTATATTTTATTGTTAATGCTCTCTTAATTATTTCTCAGAAGCTACGACAGTTTCGTTTCAAATATTTAACGCTCATTCCAAATGCTAAACAACTTTCCATTGAATTTTTTAAAACTTTATGAACAGCATTAAAATTTGTTTCATTTTATTTCAAATGTTTATGGAAAAAATTTATGAATTATCTATAAATAAAATTTATGAATTATCTATAAATAAAATTTATAAATTATTTATAAATTTATGTTTTACACATTTTAGGAATATTTAATTAAATAGCAGAGCGGTATACGTTTAAAAAATTATTCTTTCAGCTTGAACACTTTTTGCAGAAATGGAGTGTAAATCGGAGTCTAAACTCCTAGTTATTGCAATAAACGTTTCTTGGTAAAAATAAACAATTACGTTAAACGTTATCGAATTTGCTTATATTAGTTAGTATTTCAGCGTTGTATGAGTGTGCGTGTGTGTGTGCGTGCGTGAAGAGTGTATTTGTAAATGCGTATTTTTTTGTGTGCGTGTGTTTTTTGTGTTGGTGTTGGTGTTTGTGTGTGAATTGAATTTTCTTGGATAGAAAGCCTGGACTGGACAGTTGGTTTTCAGAAGCCCACAAATTCAGTTAATTTACATTTATATATTTCCATGTTCTGGATGTTCAACTTGGCTCAAAAATAATTTCGCATAACTTCTATTGCTGATTTAATCTTTACAATATAATTAATGATGAGATGATCGTTCATCGTCAGATTCTATGCTGATGTATTTCTTGATTTTTGTTGCATTGTTTTGTGTTGTATCGTATCGTATTGTATTGTGTTGTATTGTATTGCACTGTGATGTATTGTGTTGTATTATAATGAATTGTATTGTATTGCTAAGCATTCTATTGTATCGTATCATATTGTATGTATTGTATTGCATTGTATTTTATTTAACTTTTACAGCGCGGAGCTTCTCATTAGGAAACTACAAAAACAGAAGTATTTTGAAAAAATGTGTTTCACCCTTCCTTATCAACTTTCTAACTTTGAAAAATTAAAAATATTCATTTATATTTTAACTGTTTTTCCATTGTTCCAACAACTGATAGACTAATTCGTGGTTGAACTCAAAATCCTTAGACACAAATTCATTCACAAACATTTCCACTCTTGACGAGCGTAACTAAATATAGACATAATAGCACATGTGTACGTACATACCATGGATATGGACATCTATATAATATACCAGGACGGTCAACAACAAGGAAACAATGAAAGTTAACTTTACTGCATAAAACATATATTGCCTTCAAGGGTCCGTTTTCAGAAAATTTTCATTTAAGTAGGCCGTCCAGGTTTACTATATAGAAGTCTATGGTACATACATAGCAGTCACACAGTAAGTTGGGCAGAACGAATGGAACATAATTTTTACATTATGCGACAGATGATGATCACGTGATGAAAACACGACGCCAGTATTTTAATTACAAATTCTTTTTTTCTTTTTTATTATATAAATTAATTGTTGTCTTGGAATGAATTGTTTTTCATTTTTTTTTACATTTTCTTTCATTGTTAATTTAGTTTTAATCTGTTGTTTTTATTGTTATTGTTGATGTTGAAACTGTCATTGTTGAGATTTATACTTATATTGATATAACGATTTGCTGAGAAATTCGTTCGTGGTTTCTCTCGTCTCTTTCTCTTCAATATTCGAATTATTAATTTCAAAGTTTTTGATGAGATGCAAGTGACGATGTTGTTGTTTTTGTTATTGATGTTATTGTTGTTATTATTCAATCGCGTCTGTGTCTTCGTAATAGAGCGTAAATAATGGAAACAAATTTTCTTTTGATCACCGTGGCATTTAATAATTTGGAAACAGTCACTCAATGCATGACACACACACACACACACACACACACACACACACACACACACACACACACACACACAGGCAATTATTTCTTATTAGGCTCATCATTAGAATTCATTTTCAAAGACAAAAATAATTTTGGAAGCGATAATGTTGATTAAAAGAAACTATTATTATTACTACACTTTTATTATTATTATTAATTTTATTATTAATACTGTTATTAACACTGTTACATGTTATTGTTTTAATTATTTTGTTCGTTGTTTTAGCTGGCAATTTTTCTTTAAGACACGTGTTGCGATAGCCATAAGAGATAGAATAGTTGACATGTGCAGTGCATGCCTGCCTTGCAATGGTGTACCTTCAATGAATTTTAAAGACGTGACATCGATTATACATTCAAATACTATAAAAGTTTTAATGCACCCGTAGCGTTGAGTAACCATCATTGGATAACAGCCAACGTTACAAATTATTTGTATTTCAACTCTCTACATAAGCATGCGTGACAGGCCAATGGAGCAAGTAATTCAAAAGACAGGTTGAATCTTCATTCGGGATGTCTCAGAATTATTCCTCCGGGCTCTTTCATTGAGGTGCACGTTTAAAGGAACTTTTCAATCCTAACTCATCGGTCTGTTGTACACATTTGTAATATGCCGTGTGTTTGTGTATGTGTGTCTGTATGTGTGTTTCTGTGTGGTGTGTGTCTGTGTGTGTGTGTATATATGGGTTTACATTATACCTGCATTATGTTACACAGCATAAATAACTGTACAGTGGTATATTCTACCAGATGTTGTGAAGATTATAAGTTTCACATTAAACTAGGAGTCAGTTTTTTTTGCGTTAGATCTTCATCTTAATTCCATTTCTTCTCAATACTCCGTTTGTTTCTCCATCTACAACTGAAAGTTTCTGTTTCTAAAGCGAGCATTCTAGGTGGCCTACAGATGGGTTCTTTTTATTATTAACAATCAATGATTTCAAAAATCTATTTTGGACAAAGGATCGAATTTTCTTTCAAGAGAGTCTTACTGAATGATTATCTCCTTGTTAAAAATAGTTGAGAAACTCTTAAGAGATGAGTGAATGACAGAAATGAGTGAAGTGAAGGAAGCAGCTGACTCCTCGATGCTCGTTGAGAAGAATTTTTTAAGGAAGTTACTGTCAGACGATTATGATCTCATGTCCGATTATGATTTTTATGGCAACGATTGTTATACAAAATAATGTCAACGATTATGATGATGATGAGGATGACGATGATAGAGATGATGATTTGGATGATGATGATGATGTTAACGATGATGATGATGAGAACGATGATGATGATGATGATAGCAATAACAGTAACGGTAACGAGTTAGATGGAAATGATGATGACGTGGTGTTAGCAGCGACAACAATGCTTAACGTAATGACGATAACGCCCATTAAAATAATAATGCAAAAACTGAAAGTTTTTTTTGGTAAACATCCGCCCGAACACACACAAACACGAAGGAGGCATGAACAAAGGCACATACACATTAACTTACAATGATCCTGAATTACTGAAACACGCACAAAAACACACACACACAGAAAAACTTACGCACACATATAAAACACACACACATAAACACAGACACACACACACACACACTCGATATAAAAATTTGAACGTGCATGCAAACACGTACTTCATTAGGCACTGACTGGAAAATATAGAATCATGCAAACATTTAAGCATATAAATATACCAACATGGAAACACGGAATCGTACGAGCATGCAAGCCGAGCAAACATGCAAATATACATTTATAGGACGAGCAACACAAAAATGTGGAATGATCTGGTTTAATGGATGAACGGTGATAGTTGCTGATCCAGAGTTCGAAGAAAAATTTTGGTGGACAATCCAGAAGGACGTACGATTTTTTCGCTGCTGTTGTTGCTTCGTTGCGGTTGTTGTTGATGATGACGGTGACGGCAGTGGTTGTGATGATGATGTGTTTGCTGTTGTTGTTGATGGTGGTGGTGATGAGTTTGTTGCTGATGATGGTGGTGATAATGGTGATAACGATATTATTTGCTGCTGCTGTTGTTGTTGAGCTAATTTCGCTTACTATTCTTGTTTTTTTCTTGATGTTAACATAGTTGATATTGATGTTGTTGCCTCTATTGTTAGCGTCATTTCGTTATTGATGTCACGTGCAAATAGGGATCGTTTATTACAATACAAATACAAGCCGACATTTACCCCTGAAAACGCCACGTACAATATTATCATTTTGTAATTGTTGTCAGTTTTTTCTTTTAGGCTTATATCCTCATCACTCTCTCGACGGTTTTATTGGCAATCTGCTTGTCTAAAGAAATACTCGCCAAAATAAGCAAATCTGACAGAAAAATTCAAATGCAGAAAATGACAAACGAATACTTGAAAAGCACAAAAACTGGACTATAGATACGTTCCGTAGTTTGTTAATTTTAAGCGTACCTGCGATGTGCATGTACATATGAATGTGAGAGAATTTGTGTACGTGCAACATGCATTTGTGCATGTTGCATGCATGTTGCATGCATGTGTGCATGTTGAACAAATCATTCTATTTTACTTTTGCTTTTCCAAATACGTCATCCCTCTTTAATTCAGTCAATTCCACGCATAAAAACTTCGAATCCATTGATGTTAGAGTTGAAATATCTATGTAGGCGTGCTTGCAACGTATACTTTTTGGGTTGAATGTGTTTTTTAAATAATTTATTCTCACCAACCTAACAATAACAGTTGAGTTAATTTTTAATTGAAAATTGACATTTTTGTGCTTTTCTATAGAGGCAAATAAACAAGAAATCAAAAATAATAATAGGAAATAACCCAACCAGCAATGAGTGTCTTGCTATATCAATTTATTTATTTATTTTTTTATTTATTCATTCATTTATTTATTTATTTAAACGACACTTACACACGTAAATAAATTTTCAACATTCCTTGCATAGCAGCACTTATAACTTAATTTGTTTGCTTTAAGAATTTATTATAAGATAAAAAAAAACATTTAAAAATTGTTTCAAACGTTGTTCATTTCATGTGTGATGATCGATTTTACATTAACATTACTTTTTTTTGTAACTGTGCTAAAACTTTTATACAATAAATGGCCATCAAACAAATTTTCATGTGAATATTTTAAATGCTATCACAGTTCAACATCATTACATCATCTACGTAAATAACGAACACAACCAAATGTAAAAATGCTTACATTTCCGTCTCCCTACTATGAGCTTGAATCGTTACCAGCATTAAAAACATTTGCACATCCACAGTGAAACGGCCAAAATAATCCAGCGAACAGACGCCCTGCCCCCCATCGAAGTAATCTCCAACTCCTTCCAGGCAGCCAGCATCTGGATCACCGTGCTCCTGGCCATCAACAGGTACATCGCCGTCTGCAGACCCCTGAAGGCCAACATGGTCTCTTCAAAAGTCGTCAAAATGCAGGTTTGTGTAATTTTCAGGGTTTGAACTTTAATGTTGACAATTTCTAAACTAACTTTAATTTTATGTAGAAAAATAAGCTGATATCCTACTGTAATTTTATTTAATATGCTTAGCTGACAGTGAAAGATTTCTTTAAATGAATTGTTAACTAACTTAACTAATGTTACGTTACTTGCCTGAATTCAAAATGAATGTAAAATTTTGTTAACTGCCATGAAAATTGCAACCTCAGATAGCTGGTGTGTTCCTGTTCAGTCTGCTCAGCAACCTACCGCGCTGGTTCTTCGTTTCAGTGAAGATGAGCAAGAACCAGACGACGTCATATTCAACTAACTGTAACACTCTCTCGACCACATCCAGCACCACAGCAACAGCTGCAACGTTGTTATCTTCGGCTGATGATGGTTTCCTGGACGGCGATGGTGATGTTTCGTACGAAGACTACCAAAATCAGCAACAACTACAACAACAACAACAGCAGCAGCACCAACAACAACATCAACAACATTATCAGCCCCAATCAGTTAGTTTCCTCTACTTTTACAACTCATCAACTTTTAACAACGTGACGAACACGACCACTGCCTCGTTCATGACCAGTGACAACGTTGGCCACATCTCTTTCATATACGAAGTTGTGTACACCATATTCGTTCTCGTGACACCACTCATCATCCTCATCGGACTCAACTGCAAATTGGTGAAAGAATTGAGGAAACTTAAGATGCGTTTGCAAAACTTCAGTCGAAACTACAAGGGATCGAACGAAGCAAACATAACTGTGGTTATGATCGCCATCGTCATGATAATGGTCATATGTCATACGCCCGATCGCATACTGCAGATGTCCAGGTTCATTGGCAAGTTTACAAAAGTGGCGCCCAACTCATCGCCTCACAACCCTGGATCATTCCCTCACTGCCCCACCATCTTCATCACGTTCGCCAACATCACTAACCTCTTGATCATCATCAGTTTCTCCATCAATTTTGTTATTTATTTTGTTTTTCGGCAGCGATTCAGGCAAATTTTGAAGCATAGAATGCGATATTTATGCATAAAAAAAACGAACGACCCCAAGACATTCATCTACCAGAACACCTCCTACCTCCACCAGACGCACCGTTTCAACATGACCAGCACCAACCGCAACTCGCCAAACAACATCTCAGCTCACAGCGTCAACCTCAACTCTCCACTCAACATTACGGCGCACACCTCCTCCGCTCAGGAAGACACCAAACTGAACAACCACTTCAAAAGTATTATTAAACACAGTCATTCAGATTCGGCAGGTCGTCATCCCAGCAGATACATCATGACTTTCAGGACTGCTTCTATTCATAATCCACAGAGTGTTTAACTAAATTTTATTTTATTTATTAATTTAAACTGAAAACATACAATTATATTAACTGAACTGGTTTTTTTTCAAACTTTACTAAGCATTTCTTGATCTAGTAATTAACACATTCAACCGTGTATCAGCATTTGTTTTTGATTTGTTGAAAATTTGTTACACGCACCCGTTCATTCCTCATAACTTCTTCAATTTAACGTTATAATATATCAACTTGTTATTGTCTGCAAATAGAATCATTGTCGTCATTGCTGATTAGATAATTAATTATCAATAAATTAATTATTTATTTATTACTAATCTATCTATGGATTCGTTATTATAGTTGAGTCAATCCATGGAATGCGAATGTCCATATTAAACTTGCAGCTTCGTGTTCACTCAATTCTTGTCTGAGTAATCTTTCTGAAAAGCACTCATTATTAATTGTTGGCTAGATATTCATTTCCTAAGTTAAAGTGCTGTGGTGAGACGCAAAGATAAAATTGAATACGATTTTACTTTTGATAGTATTTATTAAGAACATATACAATCGACAAATTATAAATTTATTCTATTTTTTTATGTTTAAACCTCAATTTACCTTTTAAAATATTTCGTTTTTAAATTGTTTGTGATGTCATTATTTTGTTAAAAACGCGTTTGTGTTCTGTAAGTGCTGTTATTAGTGAAAATAAAATTTATGAAATCCAGTTGGAAATTTTTTCAAAATGAAAAACAGAACTAAAAATTTAATTAATGAATAAATATATATAGAAAGGGAGATGGCGAAAGAGAGAGCGAGAAAGAGAGAGAATATGTGTATATGTACGTGTTTAGAATGGTCAAATTTATTCTGACATTCATTGGACATATTGTTCAATTAAAAATGATGATCAGTTTTTTGATTCATTGAAAACGCATAAAGTAACGAACTGCGTTTAACTGGGATTCACTATAACCGTCCTACTCTACCGCGCTTATGTTAAATCAACATAACATATGTATCATATGCTTGTGCTACAGCACAAATCTCGTAATAGATTTTTCGACGGCTTCCCATTGTCCAATTAAGCTTAACTTGGTACGCTTGTTCATTTTCAACGTAATGCTTTAATTAATAACTAGACCAAATTGAATTGATTAAATTAATAAATAACTTTATAAATAAATCAAATACGTTACTAAGTGTTCCTACAAATACATCATGAATATCATTTCATATGAAAAATTGCCTATGTGAGCATTGTTTCTAAAAAAAATCTTTTTTAACTAAATGAAAGTTTATGGAAATGTTCGACCAAAAATATTGTTGTCTGTAAAATTATTGTTTGATGTTTTTGTTAACGTTTGCTGGGCTTACATCTTGTTGAGCATAATGTTTTAAAAGTATAAAATTGAATATTCGTCCAAGTTGCCACATTAAAACATCTACCATTTGAATTTTCAAACTAAACAAAACGAAAAATAGTAGAAACATATTATCATTTTGTTGTTGATATATTGTTGGTGATTAAAAATGATGGATAGGATGGTCAAAACAATAGCCACAAATGCATCCATCTTTCATGCTCCGTTCACTTGCTTCATTTATTAAAATATTTTGATTAATATGAGCAGGGCGTCTTACGTTCTCCTCTTCACATAGCATCTCTACATGCCTCTGGTGTTTGTCCAGTCCAATCCATTGCAACGTCACATTTCAAAATACCTCTTCGTATTGCTATACCACATCACATCACATTCCAACTCATCATATTACATCAAATCTTATCCTTTCTCCTCAGATCCCAGCCAAACAGGACACATTCAGTTTTAGGACATTCAGGGCACATTCAATTTTCATCAAGCAGTTTGCCTGAATTTTTAATTATTTCACTCTGATCTTCAAAACGTATTATTTTTAATTTAAAAGTGTATCTGTGTGTGTGTGTGCGTGCGTGTGCTTGACGTGTTTAAGTTTGTCATTGTATTATTACATGTCGTATTTGCAAATGTGAAGTCAGAAATTTGTGATGAAATTGCTTGAAAGTTTAAAAACAACGACGACTATTTCGCTCAATTCACACTTATTTAATTGTCTCTATTTCGTGTGTGAAACAATTAAAAACAACGTTCCATGCTTGCATAGGTATTAATAGAGGCTTGGATGAGTAAATTAAAAAACTAATTTTAATAGTAACTCCTACATAGTCATTCATGTGGAAGGTTCAATGTTATTTATTGCTGAAAGTCTCCGTACGCACGTTTCTTTCACGCCGTAGTTGTTACCAGAACAGGAGGGCAAATGGAAAAACGAACCGCTTGCCGATCGATATTTCCAATGTTTAGTTTCATAGGCCCGTGCACACCATATAAGCCGCATGTTAAAAAATATAAGCATAAACAAAGTTTTCTTCTCGTAAATTGAAAATATTTGTTACCTCTGCCTATTTTGATTAATAACACTTGATATGGTTAGGTGAGGTCACAAAAAATTTTTTTTATCTTGTCTTAAACTACTTTGATCATATGATAGCAATGATGGTTTACAACATTGGAACAATTCCAAATTTACATTGTTTTTATTACCACTCAAACCCATCTTTTTGTAAAGAGTTATACTTTTCAACATAAAGTATAAATTCAAAAAACTTCTCAAGCAATAGATGGCACACCTTTCAAGTGCATGCTACGGTATGTTACTAACAATGTTTACACACACACACACACACACACACACACACACACACACACACACACACACACCCACAGACACACCCACAGTAGTATTCATTGACCTAGTATCATGAAGTAACAATTGTGATTGTATAACCATCGTACAAAATTAAGGTTACAAGTAGCGTGGTCATAAATATTTTTCTGATTAAATTTAATCGCTAGAGACTTCAATTTTGATGTCTGACTGGCTGTAAGTCTTCCACGTTGTGTAACATCCTCACAAAAATAGAAAATTTATTTAATTATATGTGTGTGCTGTGTTTCTGTGTATTTGCGTGTGCGGTACAAACATACAAACGACTGGATATATACCAACAATGAATATTTATTTGTATTTATATTTACCTTCAGTAAGTAGATCGACAGATATTTAATGATAATAAAATAATGCGTCCAGCAGCCGCAAAGCATTCCTTCAGCAAACAATCAAACGAGTTGTCATCGTTTGAAGTTGTTTATAGAACCCAGATGTTCAGCACAACGTCGGTGAACTTGGCACCAACCACACACCTTGGGTTCAAACATTAAATTTCTGCAGCCTTTCAAGCATTTATGATTAACGCGCTGCTAATTAAACTGCGCAAGTAAGTATTTTCAATACATAATTTTACTTCCATTCTGATGCATGTTCGTTGCTTTTTTGTAAATTTCATTGTTGTTCATCACTTGTGGCATTAAAATCAAATAATTTCATACGATTGTGGAAAATGAAAACCTGTATTCATCATCGAGAAGTTAAACACAAGTAGCATTGAAAACCAAATAAGGAAACATTGATCACATTGAAAATTATGACTGACCAAGGAAGACAGGCTGCTTATTTGCCCAGCATCTCTCACTAAATAAATGCTTTTAATTAAATAAACAAATCAATTGAGAAACATCATTCAGTGTTCAACAAAATTTTTTATTGCAGACTCTTCTCCTACTGTACTGAAATAGATTTCCACAAAATGCATTTGATCATTCAGCTGACTACTAAAGTTATTTAGAATTATGTAAAACATGCCTTGCATAACTGTTACGCTGTGTTTGGGCTCTAAATGACGTTCGACGTTCTCATAAATTAATCAGTTATTAAAATCACTGCTTCCAACATTTTTAAACCAGCACGAAAGACGATACCGTTTAACGCCCTCAAATGTTAAAAAACAGTGTGGCTTTATTGTTGCATATTTGGATAAAAACTTTGTGACATTCATTTGAACGTCTTCATACACCGATCATGAAGCAAATAAAGTGTGTGTGCGCGCGTGTTTGTGATTATGTGTTTGCAAATATAAGTGTATGTGAGTGTGCACACGTATATGTTGTGAGTGTACGTGTGTGTACGTGTGTGTGTGTGTGTGTGTGTGTGTGTGGCGTGCGTAAATCATGAAAGTAATAAAATGTTAAACACGTAAAATAATTTATGTTTCTTCACCTTCGTATATATATATATATATAATATATATATATATATATATATATATACACATAAAAATTATGATAAATAAATATAAATACTCAGATGATGGAATATATATATATATATATATATATATATATATATAAGTAGTATACATTGTTCTCAGAGCTCCGTTGGCTATGAAAAAATTGTTATCTAAAATAAATTGAAAAATTAATTTTAAATACAACCGCTGAACAGTGAGTGGATTCATCAATCATATCACATCGGGACTTGAATGCTACAGCGAGTTGTTTTTTTTATCGTTTAAGATATTGATTGCGCAAGGAATGACACGCGGTGATCGCTTGGAATGTCGCGTCGTCGGTCTTGTTTAAATTTGGTTGCAATACTAGTAAATTAATTAAAGTTTGTACATTAGAAAAAAATATAACGACTCATCCTCACCTATCTCTATTTTTTCTAATATCCGAGACAAGGATCTGTTTTAATTAAAAGTATTTTTTTTTATTTCAGAAAAATTTTAGGGAAGTAGAGTTTAAAACGAAGAAAAAAATTGAACGAACAAAACATTCAACAAACACACATACGGATAAGCAAGTAAGCAAAGCAAACAAACAAACAAACAACAAAGGACAAACAACAGATCAAAAAGCATGTCTCATCGACCGACCAACAATCAAATCCTCCCTCAAAAGTCCGAGGACACAAAACGTGGATGGAAGTCAGTGCGAGCCTCCTGGATGGCCCGCAACACATTCAACCCCATCAGAAATATCGTCGATAACATGAAGTTAATTCCTAATCCGGACAAAAAAATGATTGCTCTCTCTATAGGTATGTAATGACATATAATTGAATTCATGATTTATTTTTTTAAATTTTAAGAAAGTTGATTGTCAATATTATATTTAGAATTTAGTTAACAGATTGTTTAAACCAAGCGAAAATAATTAATTGGACTGCAGGAGATCCAACGACGTTTGGCAACCTGCCCGTCTGTGACGAAATATTGCAGGCCGTTGAGAAGTCACTGAAGTGCCAGTTGAGGAATGGCTATTCCCCTTCAATGGGTCAGCAGGCTTATTAGATGATTTCATAGTGTTATTAAACATCTTCTTTACTAAGAATAACACATCGTTGTTCTGGGGTTCAAACCCCCTCCCCCGAAGTATAATAAAATATCGCCATTGTAAAAAAAAAGTTAAAATTAATTTAAATAGTTTTATTTTAAATTGATAGTTCTAAAAGTTGAACATTTTTGTATTGTACTTTTTGCGACATACTGAAAAATTTGATTACAGCAATGTGAATGTAAGGTATGTTCATGATTGAAATTGATGAGCTGCAACATCGCTGATGGTCACGAAGAGTGACTGTAACAGAGATATCAGGCGCACTCACAGCCACAGTTTACCATTAATAATAAAATGAATAATGGTAATAGTAAATGGTTATGTACATGAATCATGGCCGTGTAAACGGATGTTATTTTCAAATGCATGGGTGTGTGTTTATACGCGTATGCTGCGTGTATGTGTACTGTACATTCTAATTGTACGAGATGAGTTTGTACGCTATGGAGTAAATACGCTAACTCATGGAGGGAGAGATAAAGTTTGATTTTTTTTGCAAATGAAGCTAGTTCAATTTTTGAGAAAGCATAAGATTTCTAGTTTGTTTATACAACCTCAAAAATATGAAACAATGTTTTTTAAATCGCCCACCCGAAACAAAACCCCGGCTACGCCTGCGCTTAACTCCAACCTTCTTCATGGCAGGTTACGACGACGCGAGAGATGCAGTAGCCAAGCATTACTCCACACCAACTTCCATTCTAACGGCTGAGGTTATTTTAACTTTGTTGCTCTGAAATATGTCGGAATAAAATTTTAAATGTTTGCAACAAACTTGTAGGATGTGTTTTTAACATGCGGATGTTCGGGTGCGTTGGATCTTGCCATCTCGGTGCTTGCTGGCTCCGGTGACAACATCCTTGTTCCCAGGCCTGGTTTCTCCCTCTACCAGGTTCTTGCTCACTCCTACTCCATCGAGTGCAAATACTACGACCTCGTTGTTAGTTTTAACTTTTCTGTTCTTCATTTTATTCTATTTTGCTTTGGCATATATAAAATTTTGGATTCGATTAACTTTTCAAATATTAATTTTCAACACATATATCATTTTGATTTACGCAAAATTAAAATTTGTAATATAAACAATTAATTAATTTTTTGATCTAACGTATTAAATATTTTTCATCCGTTCATATTAAAATATTTAATTATTAAAACTCATCAGTCCACGCATAAAATTTTGAAGAAACAGTTTTATTAATGGCTCCAAAACAAACAGTTATAGGGATAAATGGAACGAAAGTGAATTTGCCCCAAACAGGCGGATCGTTTATGGGAGGCAGATTTGTTGCACATGGAGTCCCTCATTGATTCGAAGACGACGTTGATCGTCATCAACAATCCCTCCAATCCCTGTGGATCCGTCTGGACGAAGGAGCACATCATGGACATCTTGAAGTTGGCCGAAAAGTACCAACTGCCCATCGTGGCTGATGAAGTCTACGCTGATTTTGTTAGTCATCAATGTTACTGCCATTTAATGTTAATGTTGCTGTCATGATCCTCTTTTATTGGAAATACTTTTTTGTTAACGTTTTATAGTTGCACTATTTTCCTATTTAATGTGATATGCGGTTAATTTATGTCTCAATGTAAACATCGTGTAAACGCAATAACAATATTTGTAGTGTTTTATTTTTAAAAACGAAGAAAAAAGTTTAATAAGAGATCTTTTGTTTATCAAATTTTTATTGTAATCCTTATTTTAATTTGTATCAAAATTAATTCAGTAATGAGTAATATTGCTGACGTGAGCATTTATATTCTTTTTACGAGAACATTTCAAACCGAAAAAACTAAATGAAAGGTGTTTGAAGGTGAGGAGTTCCATTCATTTGCTTCGCTGTCATCCATCGTGCCAATCCTCACATGCGGTGGTCTCACTAAGAAGTTCATTTCCATTTTCTTTTTTTTCTGATTACCGTTTCAGTTTTTGTTTGTTATCAATTTGCATGTTATTTTCTTCTTCATAGTTGTATGTTACGTTATACATTAGTGCATCTATGGGGCAAAGATAATTCAAACAAATAATAAATTTTGTATAAATAATGTGAATCAAACAGTTGCAATGTTTTAGAACTTTGGTAGTTGAAAATTCATTAATTTAAATTGTTATTATATTATTATCTTGAGTTTTCAGTGGCGTGAAATAAAGTAAGTGTATGTATAAAATTAGTTACATACAATACAACTTTATGTTTATTTGATTACGATGAATAACAACGTGAATCTTCACTGAAATGAACCTTAAGGTACCTTGTGCCAGGCTGGAGGATGGGGTGGGTGCTCGTTCACGACCCCCTCAAGTTATTCAATCTCGAGGTTGTATTATGCTGAATGGTTTTATATATTATTATAATCGCTATTTGATAATAACAAAATTTTAAAATTTTAAAATCTGAAAATATGTTGAGTAAGCAACTTAATATTTTTCAAACGCTGTTGTTGTTGTACAATTAAATACACTAATAAAATGGCAACACGAATTATTTGAATGATGTGGCAGGTTCGGAAAGGTTTGCAAGCGCTGACCCAGCGTATCCTCGGTCCAACTTCGTTCATCCAGGGGGCCTTGCAATCCATCCTCACGCACACACCCGAACATTACTTCAAAAACTCCACCAATTTATGTCAGGTAGGCTACGTGTTCGTTTGGATAAAAATATTTTGAATGGGTTTGTTTGTGTGGAGCATATGTCAACTTCTTTAGAAGTCGGTGGACTTTGCCTGAACATTCTCGCGATGTCGTCGTAATTCTTTGAACTTTGTTTGATGAATGAAGCAACTAAGAAAACAACTGAAACATCGTGCGACCTTCACATGCAAATCAAACAATTTTGAAGTTCTATTTATAAATTATGATTACGTAAATCACACTGCTGGCTTGCACTATGACACACATAACTGAATTATTAACACAACAACAATATGCGTCGTAACATTTTCTGTAACACTCATGTATGATATATCAAAACGTTGTAGATTGAAAAATGCACTTCAAATGCCGTATAAACGACGGAATGTTTTTAATCATTCAATAAATGAACCACTAAGATATGATATATGCAGCAGCATCTTTAAAATGTTCAACGACAATTCTCTACCCCCATAAACACGTGATAGCGTGGACTTGCTAAACAACAACGCACTGTTCAGTTGAGCTTACTATTGCAGCGTTCTTTCTTCTTGCATTTGAAGCAGACCACCGCACAACAGCAACTATAAATCAACCAATTAATTAATTAATTATATAATTTCATTCCCACGTGAATAAACGCCACATTGTAAACTTTAGCATGTAAATGTAGGGAAATACTTTGCATTTAAATTCGATCACTTCAACGCCAGGCCAGGCACTCTACCTCTGCCCGCTCCGCTGTTTAGCACAACTCTTCTGAACTGAATTTTTGACTAAGCTGACTTTTGAAAATTTAGGATAAACATTTCAAAATATTTTCGATAAAACTCAAACATTTAATTTGTTGTTGATATCATGTTGCTAGAACAACGCCAGATGCTGCTATGAGATGCTAAGCAAGTGCAAAGGATTGAAACCCATCATGCCGTCTGGAGCCATGTATATGATGGTCTGTATGGTTCATTTCTAATCTGTTCATAATATATTCACATTGCATCAGAATGTTTTTCATTTGTTGTAAAGTTTGCTTATTAATATAAACTGTATGTTCAATTGCGATTAAATGCATGAAGTGAGCAAGCACGCAAGCATTTATTCAGTGTTTGCACGCTGCACGTTTGCACGTTTACATCACTTCTAGCTCTCTTAAAAACACCGCACTTTCATTAAACTTGACATCTCAAAATCAAGCAAATGTTTCAACGTGCCCTACTTGGCAGGCATCTGATCATAATTAAAACCAAATGGTTTGTTTTGTAGATGTCATTTATTGTAAGCACTTTTGTTTTCAAATCTTCCAATGAAGCAACCTTATGAGACCTCATCTCTTTAAGAAAACACTGCCCTTTGAAAGGGAAGTGGATGGATTTACTTTTTCATTCTACTCACATCGTTATTAAAAATATTTAAAAAAATAGAACGTTCAACTTGTTACAATAACTTCTTAAAACATTATGTGTGGCATTGAGTCACGTGAAGCCGCTATGCTTGCATGAAATTCTGCTATAGCTAGATACGTACGCAAAGATTTTTACAATATTAACACGTACGTACACAAACACACACACACAAATGCATTCATATAAACAAACAAGCGCACACTCAAACAAACAAACAGGTCGGCATCAGCATGAAAAACTTTCCAAACTTCAAAAATGATTTGGACTTCACGCAGAATCTTGTGACACAACAGTCTGTGTTCTGCCTACCCGCTGCTGTAAGTTATTAGCACTTCTATTCTTTCTACCTTTTTATCAAGGTTGTTTATGTGTTTGTTTGTTTGTTTATGTGTGTGTGTGTTTAATTTTTTTGTTATTTTTTACTCGTTTTTCATATTGTTTATGTTTCAAAATATGGTTTAAAATTCTTGTGTTAAAGTTTAATTTCCAAACATTTTCATAAATTGTAACGTTAAACAATGTTTAATTGGCAGTTTTTTTAATTTGTATCATACAAATGCAACAGTCAACCATTGCCAACCAATCATCACCGACCAATCATCACCAATCAATCATCGCCAACCAGTCATCACCAACCAATCATCACTAACCAATCCTCACCAGCCATCCAACCAACCAATCAACTAATCAATCCCAGTGCTTCCAGTTCCCAGACTACTTCCGCATAGTTCTAACAGTACCTGAGCATATCGTGAGAGAGGCGTGTGAACGAATAACCGAGTTTTGCAAGCAACACTACGTGGATATCAACAACAACAACAACAACAACAACAACAACGCCACCACAACGACCAGCAACTGTAACGGCTGCAGCAAATGCAACAATAATTTTGGTAACGACGAGAACGAAAGTGTCAAACTGAAGGATAAGAAGATGAAGTATGAAGTAGGAAGCGTCATCATCAACAGCAGCAAGAGAATCAACGACGTCATGGAAGACGGACAGCAGATGCTGAACGATGTCGCGAAACATTCGACAGATGGCCTACATGAAAAAAATTAAATTAGAAGAAAGCTGAGATAATTTTCCATCAGCTGATTGACTTCGTTGGACTTTTATTGTCGAATGTAAAAAATGTTTGTGTGAGTTAGAACAGGACCAGCGTGATTAACTGGTAATAATTTCGCGAAACATTTTCATTTCATTAACTGGTAATAATTTTTTAAACGTTTACATCAATCAGATCACCATTTAAACGCCATTTTTACGTTTGATTTAAATTTGATTTTTTTTTATATAACCTCTGTCAACGCTAATTTTTCCACGTTATTCCGTCAGCATTTTCTTTCTTGATATTTATATTAAATTCCAATGCATCTCACGAAGAAGATTTGGTTACATGATGGTATGCATGATGTATATGTCCGAGATTAAAGAAAAAAACAAATTAGCTATCGTTTTTCATTTTGTTCATTAATCCACATTTAACAGGAGGTGCCATTTGTATAAACTTTGAAATGACGCCCAGTGCAGAAAATAAATTGAAGACAGTTTTTTATTCTGCAAAGCAAGTCATAAATGAAATGGAATGCAACAGACTCCCATCACCATCAGATCAATAATTTACATTCACACGCCATTTTAAAACCACAAAGTGCGTGCGTGCGTGTGTGTGTATGTGTGTGCACTAGACCGTTTTATTTTTATTAAGAAAAAAAATTTTTTTTCAAACCAGATTTGCATAGGGATTTATTTTGTGTCATTTGATGATATAAAGACAAACACCAAAATCAATAAAATCAAACATTGTTAAGTGACCTCTCATTGATGAGATTGTTCAGAAAATTCAGTTTTTTAAAGCATTTTTTTAAATTAATAAAAAATAATTGTTTTTAATTTATTATGAATATTTATATATTGTTTTATTATAAAGTAATGTCTGAATCAGTATAGTTCTTTTTCTAAGGTTCATTCATTAATTTCCTGTGATGCTCAATCACCTGATACATCAACTGGTGCTGATTTTCATCATGAGTAAGTGCTGTATTAAAATCAGATGCCAATTTAACTGCTCGCTCAACACAATCATTAACTACCCGTACTGCAGACCCTATCTCTTTTCAATTATTGTAATCCTCTAGTTGTGGCCATACTTCTGGATCAAAGCAAAAAGAATTTTGACTGAGTTTCAATGTAGAAAATAAATTTAAAGACTGTTTTGTCACAAAACCTGACAAAATCTTGGATTTGAAAGAACTTATGTGTTTTGGATCTACTTTTCTAACATCATTTTTTTTGCTGGTTTATGTAATGCTTTAACCATAAGCCTTTTCTCATCGACATTAACCAAATCTGAAACAAATGTCATTCCAACAAGATACCAAAGATTCTTTTTAATTTTTTCCATTGCTTCTTTTCCAACTTTGCAATCAACTTTTTCAAATAATTCCTGAGTTTGAAGAAGACATAAATCATTGTAAGGAGCACTACATCTGTTTGCCGCACAAAACCATGCCTTTACATATAAAGTCTCTTTAATGCTTGTAGCTCATGTGCAGTTAACTTCAGTTGCTCACGAAATCAAAAAATCTTCAAACAATAAATTCCTTTTGCCATCCAGCGAGCCCTGTGATAAGCTCCTGGAGGAGTGACTTGTACAGCAGTAGGATCTAAAACTCCAAGAGTTATGAGAGAAAGCCTAATCAATTGCAAGTAACCATGTCGAGGTTGAGTATTTTGCAGTTGGTCTTGAAGAAGTTACACGATAGTTACACGATTTTGCTTTAGCTACAATATTTCATAATTAGTCAAAGAACAACCAGTTGTTACCTTGTCAATCGATGCATATTTTAACTGATTAATTGATGGCCATTGATTTTTAAATCTACTAAAAATAGCAATTTGAGGGCCAGATGAAGTGAAAAATAAATCAAATAAAGCTGTTCCAATAATTTTAAGAATATGATGCCTGCATGCTAAAAACAAGAAATGTTTATTAAAGGATTTCTGAATTATTGTTATAACACCAGTATGAATGCCAGTATTAGAACCAGTATTAGAACTGCCTTTAATGCTAAAGCCACAATGTGCATGGCTTCCCTATAAGTTGTTTTTGTACGATCTAGACTTACCATGAACAGTGGGTCATCTACTTGACACCTTTTTTTAAGTTCATTAGTTTTAGGAGATATCGGAGTACTTCCTGCAATTTGATTCTGATGGTATTTGCTGACACCCTACTTCCTCATCAGACTTATCGCTTATGTCATCTGTTGATGTTGAATTATCATCATCTTCTTCATAATTGGCTATGTTTCTCTTTTTATTAGGTTTTTCTTGTTTTTAATTCTTGCTTAGTTTCTTTTTTAATCTTTTCTCTTCTTGTTTGGCAAATTCTTTGTCTTCTCCAAACAATAAACTTCTATAATGTTTTATAAAAACATGTAAAAATATTTTAAAAACCCCAAACACCAAAAAAAATCATTCAGGCTTCATAAAAAAACAAAATGTGATTTGAGAGGTCACTAATACTTATCCTTTTTAATTGAAATTTTTACAGGATGATGCATTGTTTTAAAAACATTTTTTTTTAAACAGTCTAGTGTGCACGCGTCTGTGCGTGTGTGTCTGAGTGTAATTGTTTAATTAATTGTACACAAGTATTTATTGTTCACTTGTCCACAAAGAAATGATTTTCATATATTTTAATTCGGGCAGTCATGCACTCATAGACGGTTCATCAATTCTCTGAATATCAAAACAAAATCTGGTGTTTATATTTGTATGTGTGTGTTTGTATGTAATATATTTATATATATATTTAATTTTAATTAAATATATATATATATATATATATATATATATAATTAAACAACATATGTTTTACTGTTGAATGGATGTATTGTTGAATGGATGAAAGGATGAATGGTGGAAAAGAATGATGGAACGATGGACGGAATGATGTTACGTCACAGTCCACCGAACTTAGAAATTGTCTACGCTCAACTCTAATTTCAATTCTCATTTATTATTATTATTATTATATATATATATATATATATATATATATATATATATATATATATATATATATATATATACATATGCGTGCATAAAATTAAAATGTTGATTTAATTAAATTGTAACAGTAAGTAGGCCAACGAAATTAATAATTAAATTAACATATTAATAGAATAAATGATGAAGCACTTTGTTTTGTTGCCAATTCAACGTGACAAACCCAATATTTTAACATCTCAATAAATTAATTTTTAATTTTCCGCAGCCGAGTGTTCATTTGTGCGTGCGTGCTAATCAATGTGTGTTCGTTTCGTGTAAACATTCTTTCGTTCATTTTTGTGTGTTTGTTGCTATGTTTGCGTGCAAGATTCTACGCATAGTTGTATGGATGTTGGTGTGCGTGTGCGCGCGTGTTTATGTTAGTTTCGTTTGTTTTACAGAGAAATCTGTGCGGATTTTTTAATTTGACTGCCATTTCTTTACAAGATTTTTCGCAGATTTTATGGTGTGAGCGCTAAACTTTTGATTTAGTTAGATTAATGCAGTGAAGTTCATTTGCTAAAGATAACAATGATAAACAAAACAAACAAAAAATCAAGAACCACCAAAATACCTAATTAATTAATTATTTAATTAATTAGTTCCAAAACAAACAAATATTAGCATTCTAAACAAGTGAATGTGTGAAAAGACAGGCGGCATGAGTTCTGCAACCATTCAGAACAGCAAATCTTATTTTGAAAAAATCAAACCGTTCTATTAGATGGTGAAGTATTTCTACGCTTTCCTATTTAACTAGTAATATGAATAAAAAAAAACAGTCAAATCTTTTATCTTTCTCACTATTTCTCATTTTCTCTCTCTCTCTCTCCTCTCTCTCTCTCTCTCTCTATCTCTCTCTCTGTCTCTTTCTTTGTATGTTTTTTGTTCTACATTTTTTTTCCAACTCAGCCATGTACATAAGCCCCGCATACACACAGGCAGATGCAGACCACGCATACACTTACGAACCTTACACGCACAAAATGAAATCTCTAAACCTCCAATCTTTATCCATCCAACAATTTCCAAACGTTCGCATGACTCCATGATTGCTCATTTATGAGTGAATAAACGGCGTTTCTATATTTCTACATTTATATCATTTATTTACTTATCTATTTTTTCACAAAAATGTATAATGGACAACCCCAAAACGTTACTGTTGTACCCGCTCTTATAATATGATGATAAGAACAACACGATGCAAACAGATGCAGTATTAATTCAGACACAAATCAATTTGCTGATGACGAAAATATTCTTTCTAGCTAATCAGGCGTTTAATTCATTTAAATTTCAGTCAACTCATGAATTATATGCACAGACAGAAATATATAAAATATATATATATATATATATACACACACATATATATATATATACATTATGAATTATATATACATTATGAATTATATATACATAAACGCCCATTCACGTATGTATGCATGTGATCAAAATATGCCTGCCATACAACATCAATGCCAATACATTCATGTCGATGTTTTAAAATGATTGTGGCATTTCTTTAAACTATTTCTAACACACACACACACACACACACACACACACACACACACACACACACACACACACACACACACACACACACACACACACACACATACACACACACATACACACACACATTCAAACAATAATTTATAAATACGCACACACACACACACACACACACACAACACACACAACACACACACACACAATGCGGCATACTGTGGCTACTCCACTTTATGTTTGATAGGTCCTAATGCTTTAATACATACCTGTAGTATGTACTGCACATACTGGGTTTGTGTTGCTACGTTATGTAATTTTATTTAAATTTCTTTCCTTTAAAGTTTCATATATTATTTAAATATTATTCAATTTATTAGATTGTGGATATTCAATATTGATTATTTGAATATTTGCATACATTCGACTTCAGTGAACTCTCTATAATTCGTAATTATGCACGTGAGCGATGAGTTACAAGTGGCTGAACACAGAGAACGCACGACTATAAAAACTGCCAGCCAATCTTTACAAAGTTTCAATTCAAACTTGGCTGCTGATGTTGAATGATTATAGAGTTGTGGGAGATTATTTCTGAAACTTTTTCGAGAAAATTAACTAATTTATTGTAACTGCTCTTGAAAAGTACGTTGCTAGGCTTACTGTTCGTTTTTGAAGTTTTAAATTAAAATATTTAACTTAAAAATTCGTAATAATTATTTTATCAATAAATAAATTTAGCTAGTAACATTGTGAAACTATATTCATGTTCTAAGATCATCATTACTTTGAGAAGACCGAAATGTCTGCATATAAAAAATTTTTAGTCGTCATTTTTCTGTCTGGTTTGATTTTAAAATGTGCAACAAGCAACCAACCGGCCGAACATGACAGCAAAGCAGAGAGCAGCGAGAAAGCACCAGAAAAACATGGAAGTAACGCAGCAGGTGGGCATGAACCAGCTGAAAGTGGACATGGATCTGCAGAAAGTGGACACGGAGAGGCTGGCGAGGAGGAAGAACATGAGGAAAGGTTCCAAGTGGCTAAATTTGATTTCAATTACGTCAAAGTGCCTTTTATCGTTGGCATTTGGATACTTTATGCCGTCTGTGCTAAACTTTGTGAGTTTTTTATTTTTATTCTAAAAATTTAATTATTCCATCTTAACAACATATGGTTATAAATGTTTTCTTATAATAAGTAGCAATGTGTTTATAATACAAGTTATTTTTACGTTAATAGTTTTAAAATATTGTTTAACATATGAACGCTAAAATTGCAAAAAAAAATTTTTCGGTGTTATACCAAATTGCAATTTTAGCTAAAAAAACCACATAAGATTCTTTATTAAATAATGTTTGCATTAAAAGGTTTCATGAAGCATATAAATTAATTTGGATTATTGGAGATATAGTTTACAAATTTATGTTTCAGTCTAATTTTGTTGAAGATGAAACGACATTAATTATATTATACGGATGTTAATGATCGTGCTTAAACATAATTTTACTGAAAATTTGTTTTAGTTTTCCATTGGGAGAAATACCTGAGTCGCATCTTTCCAGAATCCTGCCTTCTCATCATTATTGGTGTCATTTTTGGAGTTTTTCTCTACTTGGCGGGCGAGCGCATGTACGAAGTGAACACGACCATCTTCTTCCTGGTCCTGCTGCCTCCCATCATTCTCGACGCTGGCTACTACATGCCTGCCAGGGCCTTCTTTGACCAACTCGGCACCATTCTGCTATACGCCATCCTAGGAACACTTCTCAATAATCTTTTATTAGGTTTGTTTGTGTCACTTGTAGTTGAATTCGAATTACTTCATATGTAGTTTTATGCAAATTATTCGAAGTTAACCTAATATAGGATGAATAACAATTGATGATTTCGTTATAACTAATTAACCTAATTGAACTTGGTCATGCAGGTTTTGCTTTGTACGGTGTTTATGAAGGAGGAGGCTTCCAAAATTTTGAATCACCTCTGCTCTTGTTGCATGCTCTCGTGCTGGGAAGTTTGCTGGCAGCTGTCGATCCTGTCGCAGTCTTGGCTGTTTTCGAGTCGGTACAAGTTAACGAAATGTTGTACATTATAGTATTCGGCGAATCGCTCCTCAATGACGGCATCTCAGTGGTTTGTTGCGACGTTTAATTATTAATAAAAAAAACATCAAATGCGATTAAGTTGCACTTTAATTTTCTAGGTGTTGTATCATTTGTTCGAAGGATTCAGTGAGATTGGAATTGAAAACATTCAAGGAATCGACATCATAGCCGGCATTGCTTCGTTCTTTGTCATTGTCTTCGGAGCCACAGGTGCGTAGTAAACATTTTTAACGTTAAAGAAAATGTGCACAATTTATAGAAAAAAACTACGTCGAGAAGATATTCAGTTTTGTTAGCCGTTGTTTAAAAATGTTCATTTTAAATTTACAAAAGGGATTGGAATGCTGCTGGGCTTGTTGGCAGGTTTCATGTCTCGATTCACAAAACATCAAAGGAAGATGGAACCATTGCTGGTCCTCGTTATCGGCTATTTGAGTTTCATCATTGCAGAAATGTTCCATTTATCTGGCATTATATCGTTAGTTGTAGAGAGTTTTTTTACAACAGTTAAATGACTTGGTTTATTCGAATTTGTTATTATAATAAAATTAATAACTCAAATAATTTTTAGCGGTAAAACTTTCAACATCAAATAACCAAGATGACATTTTTTCAAATAAATTTTGTGTATATTTTAAAGTTTGCATAAAATAATTGAAACACTGAAATGATGATGAACGAAAAAACGACTCAGTTGCACTTTTTGTGGCATAACGATGAGGAAGTACGTAGAAGCGAACTACAGTGAGAAGTCGAACAAGGCCATCCACGTTGTCCTGAAGATGTTCGCACAGGCCAGTGAGACCATCGTCTTCATGTATATCGGTCAGTAAGAAACTATGCAAACAAATTTTTGTATTACAGTCCTGAGAAGATACTCGCTGCAATAAAAACAAATAAAAAGTATTAGAATGAAAATTACACTGTTGGATCTTAACAGATGTACACCGCATTTTGTTCATGAATTAAAATACATTTTAATTTAATTAGAAATTAATTTAATTTGTAAATTTGTTTCATTCTTTTGAAGGCATGTCAGCAGTTAGTGACGTACACCACTGGGACACGGCATTTTGCATCCTGACGCTCATATTTTGTCTTATTTTCAGGACAATATGTTAGCAAAGCTTGTTTGTGTATATAGTCGGCATAACCGACAACTACTCTATGACAATTATAACATTTTAATATTTAAATAACACGCAAATTTGTTAATTTTTGATGTTATTTATCATGTTATTTTAACTCTTTTCAAATGGCCGCAGAGCGTGAAAGCATTATATTTCCCTCTTAAATTATGCAAAGGTGTCATAGTGCAAACGTACTTCGCCAACATGATAAGAGTTGTAAAGTTGACAAAGATTGACCAGTTTGTCATGGCCTACGGTGGATTGAGAGGGGCCATTGCATTTGCCCTGGTCCTTCTTCTCGACCCGCATGGCTTCCCACACCGTAAGATGTTTATCACAACCACAGTCCTCGTCATTTATTTCACCAATCTTGCCATGGTATGCACTTCTTATCATATCCTTTTATATCCTTTATTATCCTTACTTTCATTATCCTTTATGAGATGAAAATAATTATTTTTACCAATAGGAAAATATTTTTATGATGATTTACAATTTAAGGGCACCACAATTGAGCCGTTGGTGAAATTTTTAAAAGTTAAAAGACAGCAGCATAGAAAACCAACTATAGGAGAAAAAATCATGAATAGGGTATGTTGAAATCCTTGTCCTTACTTTATGAAAGTTGAGAATACTTCTACAAATGAAAAAGTTTCTAACTGCATTACTATTAAAATTCAGTTCACCGATCACGTAATGGGAGGTTTCGAAGATATAACCGGCCAATCGGGTCATCATCAACTAAGGGAAAGGTCATTATTTAAAATATTTTAATTAAATGCACAAAATGATTGGCAACCATTTATTAAATTAATTTTTTTTGCTTATTAAAGATTTTCGACCTGGAATAACAACTTTCTAAAGCCGCTGATCGTTGGAAAGTCCAATCCAAGAACACGAGGTTGGCAAATATTGAGCGTGTACAACCAGATCAACCAGAAAGCGGCAAAGCACCATCTGCAGCGCAGTGACCACGGAAAGTCGTTGCTGTTTAGAGACATGTCATCTCTTGATTTAAACAGGAGTCCGTCCTCTTTCAACGTTGGCTCCACGTCATCCATGGCCAATATTCCGCGAGGAGTCATTATGCAGCGCAAAAATTGGTGGTAAGTTTGTTGTATTTTGTTAGTTTAACAAGAGTTTTTACATTTTTTATATGAATTTTGATTAAAATAAAACTTTAGCCTATGCCTATTGATAAATGAATGTATAGTAAATGATCAAAACATTTATATGTATAAAGGATGAAACTGTTTGTTGAAAAGTTAAAAATAATTACATAATGAATAATTAATGAAAACCTGTTTTTAATTAAAACGCTCGATCGAACAGCGATCGAATGAAATGAACGCAAGGTTATATTCGGTCGAATGATCGGTCGGTTTAATTAATTCCAGGGAATCGACAGCGAGCCTGTCGAGAACTCTACACCAGGATATGATGTTCCGTGATAAAAATGAAGAGGCCAACAAAATTCATCATATCTCTGAAGATATTGCTGGCCCTATTTTGGTAATGTTAGCATTTATATCGGTGTTTTTAATAATTTGTAGTTATAATTCACTAATGACTTGTCATCAAATTTTGACAAATTGTAATGTCTATTGCAATTATATAAAATTTTAATTTTTTTTCTACCCCTGTGAATGTGAATGAAGCACTAACCATAAAATTTCAGACTTTCCTATAAGATATTTTTAACAAGCATAAGTAATATCAGCTTCGAAATTGCACATCTATTATGATTGAGAGTGATTATATAACGCACACGTTTTCCGATCGGCGTTAAACTCAAACGTTATATTTCAATTTCTATACTAAATTTACATGAAAATAATAGTTATAATTATCAGTTACACACATATGTATATATATTCGTATACATAATATAAATATATTAAGTGTATAAATTTATTTATATACAGGTTAAAGTTGTTAATGTAAAAAAGTTAATTAATTTGAGCAGAGAGTTAAAGCGGTACACAAGCAGCAGAATTCATTAGAGTCAGACACCGTAGAGAACAGCGTCATTGAACTGAACGACGATCCGCACGATGATGCAAATAATGCACAAGGTCAAATTTCATACACGAAAGAAAGTCAAAACGTTTTTGAAAACAAACGTGAAACACAAAACGGCCTCTGCAAGTCAAAAAAAAGCGTCAGCTTCCTTGATTTGGGCAGCATCGAACCCAGCAAAAGAGGTTGGACTAAAAATTCTAGTAAAATTATATTTATTTGTTTGTAAAAGTGGTTTAATATGGCTGTATTGGTTTAATTTAAATCCGTCTCTTATGTTACTAACTCACAATTAATTTTCATAAACTAACGTATGATGAGCAAATAATAAATTAACTTTTACAGCCGCTATGATAAATAAAATAAAACAAGAGAAAGAAGAAAGTAGCAAAATGGATGACCACGATCTACCTATACCGTGGAAATCACTAAATTACGAGTCGGAAGATTACAACCCCATCGTATCGCAGTCGGCTGGCGTCGTTCCACCCAACCTCAGGGAATATCTTGATAGTGACGGGTCAGCTGCTTTTTATTACTTATAAACAAACTAAAAAGTACTTAATATAATTTAACCTTATTTACAAGGAGGCCATTTTTTAGCCCAAACTTATGTATAACTTTAAAAATTGATATCTTATTCCATGCATGTTATATATAATAAATTGTTAAAACACATGTTAACATTGACTTTAGACTTAGAGAACTTGTTAGAATTTTGTGAAATGTAATCCTATTAAGCAATTTTACATTTTTTGTTTGAATATTTTTTTAAAATACAGAAATAGAACTTCATCTTTTGACCCGCCTCCTGCTTACTGGCAAAAAAATTATGGCTACCTCGGTGATGGGGACGATGACGATCGATCTGAGGAATCTTCGAAGGAAGAAGAGAGCAGCGATAGAGCAGCGCCGTTAGAATCCATCGTCATACACAGTCCAGATAGTATAGATGGCAATCAGAGAAATGCTTCTGATAAAGACACCGATAAAGAAATTGTTTTGGATGCGTCGAAAATGTCATCGAGATACAAAAAATATTAATTAAATTTAATGAGTTATTTCTACTTTTAAACTGTTTTAATTTTGAATTTTAATTTTTACGTAGAAGTCTGAATTAGTATTTCAAATGTACAACTGGTGATTTTTAAACTTTCGACATTTACGTGTTAAATTTTTTTCATGTTATGTGGTAAAAATTTTCAAGCATATTACTTTGATCTCGTCATCTTTCGTTTAGGTTAATATTTCAAGCATCTCTCAAAATTGAAAAATTCAAATTTTTAACTTCAAAATGCTATTTTGCAAAGTTCTCGTAAAAAATTATTTAAGATGAAACTCCATATCTTTGAAAGCTAATTTTTCTATCGACAATTTTCATAATAAACTTTTTGTATAAGTCATTTATGTGATGTTCAAAAACTTTACAAAGAGTTGGTTTGAGTTCCGCTTGGAACGTTTTAGATGGCTGAACTATCAAATTATGTTGCGTTTTGAATGGGCTGAAGGGTTACAAAAAAGGCAAGAGCGTAAGACGTCTAACAAAAACTTTCAAAATCGCTTTAAGTTGTTTTAGGCTTAGAAAGAAACCTAAATTTTATTATGGAAGTTAAAACATTTGTGTCAAACAAACAAAATAATTTAATATCTAACTTGTCATATACCCTACGTAAATAATAAAAAACTGGACCTAATACTAACCAGTGGTACGCTATTTGTTAAGTTAAAACCTGTAAATTTTCAAATTTTACATCATTAACACCTACGAAAGAATTTTCATTTTAATTTTTTTAATAATAATTTATGTAATTATAAGTTTCCACTACAAGAGCAACATTGAATTATGTAAAGGAAATTACATCTGTACGTCAATTTGGAAGTATTTGCGCCATACCCACAATCAATACTTATCTGCTGCTCCCTTAGCTACATAAAATACATAGGTGTCTAGGCTGTTATTATTAATACATCGAGACATCTATGATACAATATAACGAATGTGAGACTTCAATAATGATGCAATAGATGTTCGCAGTATGATGCTGTTTTTGCTTCAGGTAAATTCCATTGATAATGTTATAGCCATGCATATTAACCCCACGTTTCTTCATATAGGGTGGTTTCTGCATGGGACATAAGTTATAAGATATATAAGCTATAAGAAATAAGATCAAGATATGAGAGATGATAATTGATATAGCATAAGTACATATATAATCATAATATTTTACACTCTTTCTTATATAACAATAATTCTTATATATATATATATATATATATATATATAACTTTAAATATATATGTATATATATATATATAACCACCCTATATGAAGAAATCGTTCAATTTATTGAAAATAGAATTTTCAAAGTTCATCATGAAAATTTAAAGTTTGCCCGCCTCCGACATACATGCATCATGCACAAATATTTATCCTCAAAAGCTTGTTTAGGTTGCCTTTTCGCGGATGAGATGTGGATACGGATAATGAACAGTTCGGATGCGGACTTTTTTTTTATTCTTTAAAAATAATGATCTGACAGATGCAAGGCAGAAAATTAAACGAATAAGTAAATAAATAAACAAAAATCGGAGGAAGAAAAATGTTTAAACATGAAATGTAAAGTAAAATAGAAAAAAATAAATAAAAATAAAATAAATAATTAACTCTGCGGATGCGGGCGGTTGCGGACGTGGTGAACTCTGTGGATGCGGGCCGTTGCAGTTTGGACTGCAACGGCCCGTCCGTATGGGCCGTTGCAGTCCAAACTGGTTGGACTCTAGTTTCAATTTCATTTTTCGATTTTAATATATATATATATATATATATATATATATATCTTTATATATATATATATATATATATATATATATATCTATAATTTCAATATATATATATATATATCTATCTATAATTTTAATATATATAAATAAATATATATATATGTATAAATAAATATATAAATATAAATATATATGTATACTCATATGTGTAAATATATGTTTAATTATTATAATCTTCATTTTTTTATTTTTGAGCTTGATTTTTTTATCTCGTTGATTCTTACCCATGATATGATGAGATGCAACCCACTTCGCACGCTGCATTTGTATTAGAAAGAAACAATTTTTAACATAATTTATGCGGCCTTCTTAAACGCAATTGGTCAAAATAATCTGCAATGTAAATGTAAACATATTTTTCATTCCTGTTGGTGGGTCAGACGCTCGTTTGACTCTTGTTTCGCGTTTTTTGTCTGTTTGTCAGAAAGAGTTTATTTAAATTTATTAATTAAACAATTATCGTTGTAAAAGAAGAGAATCTTTTTAAACTGAAAGCATGGCTGCGGAGGGTGATTCATCCATGATGGCCACCCCGTCGGCAGCCGTCGCTGAAGTGTCTGGGTTTGTCAGTTTTTTGGGAAAGTTTGTGCCGGTTCTCTTGGAAGAATCTGACGACAATCCGGAGAACTTCAACAGCGCTCTCAAAGATGTCAACGCTACTGAAAGTATCAAAAAGTTTCTTGGAGACCCGCAGATACCAGCTCTTTTTGTGCAAAAGGCTGCTGTTACAAAAGGTTTGCTTGTAATAAATAATGATATTAAATTAAATTACAAATGATTTTCTTCTGTTTATTATTTTTTATATTTTAGATAAAAAAGTCATTTAATTTTAAGGCCGCATTTAAAAAACATTGTTCACAAAATCTGCTTTTGTTTTTATTGTATTTTACTTTTTAAATACAAAAAAAGATGAAGGAGAGGCAGTCACTGGTGAAGGTGATGAAAAAGAAAATTACACCTACAGCATTACAATTGAAGTCAGATATACTCATCCTAAAACTAGCAGGTGTCTTGCTATGTGTTTTGTGCTAATTATATGATTTTTCAGAATAAATTATTTATTTTATATGTCTCAACATAACAACTGTTAATTATTCTGTTTGTTTATTAATGCTTGCCTTTCATTTTTAATGTTTCCAGTGTGGTTATATTGAAAAAGACGCCAATAGTGGAGGCAGATAAGAGCTTTGCCTCCCAGGTTAGATTGATGACTTTTAGTGAGGGATCCCCTTATGAAACTCTTCATTCGTACATCAGTGGGGCTGTGGCACCATATTTCAAATCATTTATTAGAGCATCGGGCAAAGCAGATAGGTATGATAATTTTTGTTTTCAATGTTAGAAATGTATTTTTCAATTTGATGCTATTATTTTCAGTTGCATCACATAAAATCTACCTGCAATAGATTAGATTCGAACTAGCATTGCTTTGCTTGTGCTGTGTTGATGAAGTGGGGTGGTTTGAAGCAAGTAGCTGACAGATGTTATAGTGATTCATGCATTGATTTTTTGATAACATCTGTTTGATATGAAGTTGAATTTATCTCTAATTGTTTCTGCATATTGATATTTTGATTTTAATGCCAACTTTTTAGATTAATTTATTTTAGAGAGTTGAATTATATTAGCCAAGAATTATTGTTCAATGAACTGTTCATCCTTTTTTTGATAATTTTTCCTAATCTACAGAGATGGAGATAAAATGGCACCCTCTGTTGAGAAGAAGATTGAGGAACTGGAGTTGGGATTGTTGCATCTGCAGCAGAACATTGATATTCCTGAGATCACGTTGACGGTTCATCCTTACGTTGCACAGGTCATCAAAAAGTGTGCTGAAGAAAAAAGAAAACCCAAAGTGTCTGACTTTGGAGATAAAACAGAAGATGCACAGTTTTTGAACCAGCTCCATAGCTGTGTCAACAAGTGGACAAACGAAATAAGAAAAGTTTGTTCTTGTTAATTTGTAGTCATTTTATGTTTATCCAGACAATATGGAAAATACCATCGAATGATTTTATATTTCAACTAGTATTTGTTTCCAGGTGACCAAGATAGACAGAGATGCATCTTCTGGAACTTCCCTCCAGGAGATCAGCTTCTGGTTGAACCTTGAACGTGCTCTTCTCAAGATCCAGGAAATGAGGGAAAGCATTGAAGTGTCCTTGACATTGGATATTTTGAAAGCAGGGAAGAGATTTCATGCCACTGTTGGTTTTGATAATGATACAGGTGAATTAATTGAATTTTGTATTTAATATTAATCAAGGGTACCAGAATGGATGAGTTCTGGCTGGCTTGTGTGTCATTGCAAACTAGCAGAACATGTCACATGAGATTTGAATATTTATATGTAGGGGGGTTGCATTAAAATGCTGATAATTAATAATAATTAAGTGTTTAAATATAATTGAAAGGATTGAAGCAGGCAATGGCGACAGTGAATGATTACAATCCTCTCATGAAGGACTTTCCATTGTCTGACCTTCTTTCTGCAACAGAACTGGATCGAATCAAACTTGCACTTGTCAACATTTTCAATCATTTGAAGAAGATTCGAAACACGAAATATCCCATCATGAGGTGCCTCAGGCTTGTTGAAGCCATCTCAAAAGATCTCAGTGCACAGATGCTCAAAGTCCTGGGCACCAGAAGATTCATGCATGTCATGTTTGATGATTTTGAAAAGGTTTAATTTGAAATTTTATTGATTTTAGGGCGTTGGTGTGTTTTGTTAACAGTTTTTGCCTTAGAATTTTAAATATTTTAAATTTTACTTGTATTTATTGCTGTTATATTTCAGGTGATGGGAGCGTGTTTTGAGATCTTCCAAACGTGGGATGATGAGTATGAGAAACTTCAGAATCAGTTGAGAGAGCTGGCAAAGAAGAAGAAGGAAGACAACATGAAGATGGTCTGGAAGATCAATCTCACACACAAGAAGCTTCAGACAAGATTGGAGCAAATTAGAAAGTTAGTCTGCTCTTCATATTTGTATTCGTTCATTTTAATTTTTCAATGTTACTTATTGGTTTGTAACATTAAAAAATATATATTAAAATTACAGTTCATTCAAAGTTATCTTTGTTTAATCCTGTGAAATATAATCTGAAGGGATTGACGGGATGGAATTATAAAAAAAAAACAAATGATCCATTTATTAGGTTCAGAAGACAGCATGAACAGTTGAGGCAAGTGATTTTCAGAGTGTTGAGACCTAGCACTTCACCACAACAACCACAGCAACAGCCTCAGCAACAACCTCAGCAGCAACAACCGCAAGAACAACAACAACATTCACCTGACCAGCAGGCATTGTTTGATGGAGCAGACTTCAACTCTATGGAGGTTAGCATGGCTTTTTTTATTCAAATTTGGATTATTGAATGAAAGGGGAGACAAGTCCATGTCATTTAATTTACTCTGAAATAATTACAATTTAAAGCAATATTTGTTTGTTCAATCTATAGCTTAATAGAACGTCTAACAACTTTAGAAATTTAAACATTAGTATCAACAATAACTATTAGGAAGTGAACCTGGCATATGACAATGTTAAGGGTGTGGATTGCTTGGATGTGTCAGCAGAGGGCACTCTTGCTTGGGAGGCTGCTAACAAAAGGTTGGTCAACTTACATAAGTTTTGCTAGACATTAATTGATACTTGTGAATCTGAGCTACTCATGGTTTATTCTTCCAGTTTTTGATAGTTGTTCATTGTTGTGGCCTCAAAGATTTTAGTGTGTCAATATTTTAAGTTACAGCACTGTTGGCCCAAAACAATAAGTTTTAAAATGAAAATTTATAATCAAATGAAATAATGTTAAAGATAAAGAGAACAATCATGACATACAGATACAATGAGCGCATAGACAGAGTGGAGAGTCGCATAACAACTCGATTGAAGGGACAACTAGCTACGGCTAAAAATGCCTTGGAAATGTTTCGCATATTCTCTCGCTTTAATGCCCTGTTCGTGCGTCCACACATCAGAGGTGCCATCAGAGAGTACCAGACACAACTGATTCAAAGGGTGAAGGATGACATTGAATCTTTGCATGAGATGTTCAAAACAGGATACCCTCACAGCAAGTCCTGTTCCATGAGTCAGGTAAGATTGATGATTGATAAGTTTAGTAACTATCCTTTAATGTGTTTTAAAATGTTAACTTTTGTAACGTTGATGAAGTTACCAATTTACTTTTCATTTTTAGTGAGCCTTGTTCAATGTTAATTATTTTGCATTGTTTGATTTGACATCTTGTTACAGCTTTATTAATTGCTAGCCTGTTTCTGTTCAATATTTTAATAGAGCAGAGATCTGCCTCCAGTAGCTGGCTCTATCATCTGGGCCCGCCAGATTGAACGACAGCTGAACACTTACATGCATCGAGTTGAAGATGTTCTTGGAAAGGGATGGGAAAGTTATGTGGATGGTCAAAAGTTGAAATCTGATGGGGACAGTTTTAGATTGAAGCTCAACACACAGCCACTCTTTGATGATTGGGTCAACAAGGTTGTCATTGCTTGTATTTTCAAGTGGCCATTCTAATTAATTTTTGGTTAGGTTGTGAAAAACTTTCAAATCTTTAAGTAGAGCGAAACATCATGGATATAAATATAAGCTGACGTTATTAAAGAAATTGTCACTGCATTAATTAAAAAAAATTGTATTCTCTGTTTTACAGGTGACTAACAAGCAGATTCCAGTATCTGGTAGAATTTTCACAATTGAAAATGTAAGGTCAAGAATTTCTGGTAAAGCCAACGTTCTCCATCTTAAGGTCAACTTTGCTCCAGACATCATCACGTTATCCAAAGAGGTTGTTTTGTTATGGCCATTTGAGTTCCTAAGTCAATAAATTTAATTGAATTAAAATTTAATGAAGGTTCGTAATTTGAAATGGCTCGGATTCAGGATCCCATTGACAATTGTGAACAAGGCACACACTGTTAATCAGCTATATCCTTTTGCCATCTCATTACATGAAAGTGTCAACTCATACGAAAAATCATGTGAAAAGGTTTAAAGTTATATACTACTACATATTTTATATTATTATTAATATTATTATTCACAAGCAAAAAAGTAAACATGTACTTGTATTAGTGCCTTAACTATGATAGAATACATAAGCAGAAAAAAATAACTGTGAAACAAAATATATATAAAACAATATAAACAGAAAGGAAAAGAAAGAAAAACTAAAACTAAAAAATATCAGCATCTATCAAAGTTTACCAATTGTTTTTGTCGCGCACACTCTTACATCATAGACACTCAAAATCACTCATACATATAGACAAATTTAAAATACTACGACATCAAAGTAATTGCCCGAAAATTAACAACTATCTATAATATATCTGATTCAAAACTAAAATGATTTATTTATTGCCAACAGATTGATGAAAGGACGAACATATCACTGTTAGTGGCTGGCATGAAGCGAGACATTCAGTTCATGATCACTGAAGGTGCAGGTCTAGCTTGGGAATCATACAAACTCGATCCATTCGTGCAGAGGATGTCAGAGGTGACATTTCAGTTTCAGGAGAAAGTCGATGATCTGTTGATTGTCGTTGAACAAATCGATCTGGAAGTGAAAGCATTGGATTCTTGTGCATACAGTCAAGCAACATTTACTGAAGTTCTCTCTAAGATACAGAAACACGTTGATGATCTCAGTCTCAATCAATATTCCAACTTGCCACAGTGGGTTGCCAAACTGGATCAGGAGGTTTGTTATGCTTGTTAACATTTTGCCATGTCCAGATTTTGTTGCTTTCGTTTTTTTGAAGTTTTTGCTTTATTTGTAAAAGTAATTTGTTAGAGCAATAAGTAGTTAGTTTTTTCAGTAAATTTATTTGTTATTAATTTAATTTCTCAGGTTGAACAACGACTTGCAGCTCGTTTAGAAGCTGGTTTGAAAGCATGGACTCAAATGTTAGAAAATGAATCTAAAGAAGAAGGCATGGATAACAACATGGATACAGATGCTCCTACTCAACTAGCCTACAAAGCTGGAGGAGAACCCAAGTTGAAGGTCCGTCCTTTCCTCAATCAAACTATTTTACAATCTTTCGTTAACTTGACCGTTTTTAATATGAGTAAGTAGGAAGTCATCACAATATTTAAAAGTTGTTCAATTTCTTTATTCTCTATTATCTTGTTTGTGGTTAAAAAATGCTAGGAATTGCAATTTAGTAAAAACGTTTTCACCTTTTTTATCTATCTATGTAAATTTGAAATAAAGAAAATTTGTTTGCGTATTTATTTATGTATTTCATTTAATTAGTTGCCTGTTTTTTTCTAATCAACAGCAATTTGTGCATGAACTGCGCATAACCAATCAAGTGATGTACTTGAGTCCTCCGGTTGAGGAGGCGAGGTCGAACATTTTGAGTGACCTCTTCCAGTGGGAGTCCATTGTTGTCAATTTGCCTCGTATCACTCATGCCAGATATCAGGTTGGCTGGTTGGTGTGTTGGCCTCTTGGCGGTTTGGCCTGTTCTGTTGGTCGCTTGGCTGGTTGTTTTGTGTGGTTTGGTTGTTTTTTGGTCTTGAATTTATTAATATTAAAGACTGTTTGATGATTGGTTGGTAATGAATGGTTGATTGAAGTTGTGTTTTATTTAAAATCAGTCAAATTTACTAGTGACTATGGTTGATTTGAGAGAAAACATACATTTGTTTACACTAAGTTAGTTCATTGAAAGTCGGATAATCATATTGACTTTTTGTTACTTTTAATGAAAACGTAACAAAATAACACCAGGTTGGGTTAAACACAGCATCAGCCTCAGAAACACACTACAAAAATTTGCTCGCCAAATTGCCATCAGGACAGGATGCAGTGGTTGGGGCCTACAATGCTATTGAAAAGATCATCAAGGATGTGGATGCATATGTCCATGTTAGATTTTAACATTTTCCCAATTGAGTGCTTTACTTTTGAAAATTTTTCTAACTGTTCTTAAATATTTTTATGTACTTTTATCTGTTTGTAATCTAACAAAACTTGATCTTTTTTTGTGAAAAATGTTCTTCATGTTTTTCAAATGATCTTCAAATGTTCTTCAAATGTTCTTAAAGTGATTTTTATGATGAGGTACAATTTGTGGATGATATGATACAGAGTAAGAATGATTGATATTACATTTTTGTTGACAGATCTGGCTGGATTATCAGGCTCTGTGGGACTTACAAGCCGACTTCCTTTATGGAAAGTTGGGCTCTGACATTCCCAAGTGGATGAAAGCTCTTGAAGATATCAAGTAACTTTATGGATTTTTAAAATTTATTTTGGTTACAATTATTACGATTTCATTCTCAACCAGTGTGTTTATTGCTTTTTGTTGAATGGTTGTAATTGCATATAACAATGGATTTTTAATATAGATATTAGATGTTTACGGGTTGTGTTTTATATTTCAGGTTGTCAAGAAAAACGTTTGATACATCTGAAACCTCCAAAGAATTTGGTCCTATTAAAATTGATTTTGGGAAAGTATGTTGTTTTTTTCTGGATGATAGTTCTACATAAATATAAATGCATGCTTAATATTATCAATCCATTGAAATTGTTTCATAATAAAAATGAACATTTTAGTGGTCTTTTTTACATTTTATTATTTTTTTTAACAACTTGTAGGTGCAGTCAAAAGTGAGCATCAAGTATGATTCATGGCACAAGGAGGTGCTCTCAAAGTTTGGAAACATGTTGGGAACTGAGATGCAAGACTTCTTTGGCCAGATATCAAAGGTGGCATGTTCTTTATTATTCTACTTTTGTGTTAACGTTGAATAATCAGCGTTCATCGTTATATTTGTCCACCAAATATTTGACATCTATCATTTCGCTTTTTTATTTGTCAATTATTTGTCAAGTTAATTATTTAATTGCTGTACACTCCATTACAGTTCCACTTGGTTAAAATGCTTTTATTACATCACAGTTTTCATCTCATAGCTGTTTTCATTTTGTTCAGCATTCAATTTTCATTGCTTCCTATCTGCTCAACAGTCGCGTACAGACTTGGAGCAGCAGTCCATTGAAACGTCGAACACATCAGAAGCCGTTGGATTCATCACTTACGTTCAGTCTCTCAAGAAGAAAGTGAAATCATGGGAAAAACAAGTAGGTTGACTGTCTCATTGCTTGTGTTGTGCATTACCTGTTTTTGAGTTGTTCGCAGTTTGGGTTTTGTAATTGTCTTGATTTATTAAATGTTATGTGTTTTCTTATTTGTAACCATTAATAATATAATATATTATAATATTTAGAATTGTTTTTCAGGTGCTCATTATTGGTGTCCATAGTTACTTTCAACAATAAAAATACGTTAACAAACAATTATGATAATTATAACTCACCAGGTGGATTCATACAAGGAGGGTCAGAGGATCCTTGAACGACAGAGGTTCCAGTTCCCGAACACTTGGCTGTACAGTGACAACATAGAAGGAGAATGGGGGGCATTCAGTGACATCCTCAAGAGGAAGGACTCTTCCATTCAAACACAAGTTGCATCTCTTCAGATGAAAATTGTTTCAGAGGACAAAATCGTTGAAAATAAAACTTCAGATCTTCTCAATGAATGGGAACATGATAAACCTGTCCAGGTATACTTATTGCAATTAATGTCATTGCTGTTTTGTTATTTTTAATTTTGCCATTAAATTTGATGTTTATGACAGAACATTCGTTTATATAACTTTGGTGTTCACACAAATTTCGTGTGATGATTCAATGTTAGCTGTAAAATTTCTAAACAGGGTAGTGTGAAACCTGATGAAGCATTGAAAGCACTGACAATATTTGAAGGTAAATTTTCAAGATTGAAGGAAGAGAGAGACAACATTGTGAAAGCCAAGGAAGCTCTTGAACTCTCTGAACCAGGTATTTTATTGTGTTTCCGTATTCGATGCACATGTTATATAAAGTTGATTGCTGTTGTCCATGCGTTATTTGGGATATTGACGGTAACGCTTTTTTAAAATTGTTTTATATAATTAAGTTCCTGAATTATTGTAAAGTATGTGTTACATAAAAGCAAAATACAATTGGGTGTAAAAATTTCAATAAAACTGAAAATCCAGGCCAAATAAGTGCCAGTGACCAGCGCATGATGGTGGGTGCTGAAGAACTGCAAGATCTGAAAAGTGTTTGGGTGGAATTGTCTGCAATCTGGAAAGAAATTGATGAGATGAAAGAGAAGCCATGGTTGTCTATTCAACCAAGAAAGGTTGGTTGTTACGGGAGATTCGCGCAATGAGTTTTTTGTGGACTGTTTGTGAAGAATTTCATACAATTAAAAATTGTATTCAGTAAGTTCCTAAATTTAATTTACCTTAACTCATGTAATTTACAATAATGAATAAACATTGCAGATCCGTCAGTCACTGGATGACTTGTTGAACAAGTTGAAGGAACTTCCAGCTCGCATGCGAAGCTACCCCTCATACGAATACCTCAAATCAGTCATCACCTCTTACACCAAAGTTAATGTCCTCATCGTTGAACTTAAATCTGAAGCTGTCAAGGAGCGACACTGGAAATCTCTAATGAAGAAGTTGAGAGTAAACTGGGTCCTATCTGAACTTACGCTTGGTCATGTGTGGGAAGCTGATTTGTTTAAAAACGAGGCAATTATTAGAGATGTACTGCTTGTGGCTCAAGGAGAGATGGCTCTTGAGGAGTTTTTGAAGCAGGTCTGAACGTGATGCATTCCTTTTTATACACGCTCATTACATAAACAACAATAATAAGATAAATTATAATGTACAAATTTATATTTGAGTAGGTGAGTGAGGTATGGAAGACTTATGAACTGGAGCTGATAAACTACCAAAACAAATGTCGTCTGATCAGAGGCTGGGATGATCTGTTCACTAAGGTCAAGGAGCACATCAACAGTGTTGCTGCCATGAAACTGTCGCCTTATTATAAAGTTTGTTGTCTCTCAATTCATTATTCATGTATGACTATTTGATTATTTTTCATCATAACACAAATGAGGGATTGAATTTAGTTACGTTACTATCAATGTTGAATTTTATTTGACTCTGTTGTCACCGTGTTTACCTCGTGATGTTTATTGTCAGGAATTTGAAGAGGATGCATTGTCATGGGAGGACAAATTGAATCGTATCAATGCACTGTTTGATGTTTGGATTGATGTTCAGAGAAGATGGGTCTACTTGGAAGGTATTTTCACTGGCTCAGCTGACATCAAACATCTGCTGCCAGTCGAAACTTCAAAATTCCAGGGGTCGGTATTTTGATATTCAAATGTATTTATCATCTTTGTTCACTGTTGAGATGATTTTTTGGACGTTACAAGTGGATGGCGTATACTTTTGTATTTGCCAATTATAAGTACAATCCTACTCGGTTTAATTTGTCCTGCTTCATTTTTTAAACTGGGATTGTAACCAGCTTTATTTCTGTTTCGACTAAACAAATCATCCATAATATTATTGTTATTAACAAATCACTCACTATATTAACAACCATCAGAGTGTGCACCGAATTTTTGGCCCTCATGAAGAAAGTTGCCAAGTCACCGCTAGTCATGGATGTGCTCAACATTCCTAATGTTCAGAAACAGTTGGAGAGATTGGCTGATCTCCTTAGCAAGATTCAGAAAGCTTTGGGTGAATATCTTGAAAGAGAGAGATCTTCATTTCCAAGGTTATTGTTTAATTTCAAAAAATGAATAAGCAACTCGGAATATTTTACATTTCTATTATTCAATTTAATGATTAGGAGTTTTTTTTGGTTGGATTAATTTTTGAATTGAGAAATTTGTGACACACAAACAGGTTCTATTTTGTTGGAGATGAAGATTTGTTGGAAATTATCGGCAACAGTAAGAATGTGACCAGACTGCAGAAGCATTTCAAGAAGATGTTTGCTGGTGTGCATGCCATCATCCTTGATGAGGAGCAGACGACCATCACTGGATTGTCGTCAAAGGAAGGGGAAGAGGTTTGTTTGTGTGCGTCAGAAAAGCTTCATAATTAATCTGTTTGTTTGTGTGCGTCAGAAACAGGAGAATTTTATGATTTGCCCATTTACTATTCATCACACAAGTTGAAATCTTACACAGCTGACTCTGCCTCCATTGTAGACATATCTTCACAAATGAATCTTATCAAATTTATATTCACAACAATTTTCACTGTCGGCAGAACATTAGTAACGGATCAATTAAAATATAAATTGTATGTAATATAATGAAAAAAACTTACAGATGAAATTCTTCAATCCTATTGTCTTGAAAGATCGCAAAATAAATGAATGGTTGACGATGGTTGAGCAGGAGATGCGCATGAGTCTGGCACGTCTTCTGGCACAGGCCGTTCAGGACATGGGAGATTTCAGGTCGAAGAACATTGAGCAACAAAAATATCTGCTGTGGGCTGATAAATATCAGGTTATTTGTGTCTTTCAATTATTTTAAAGGTGAAAAACTCTATTGCTGAAATAATGGTGTGATAGGCAAGTACAGATAATTCAAAGTTAATATATTGAGTATTTTTTAAATTTTTATTCTATTATTCTGGTTAATAAATAATTAATATTTGAACTAGTTGATCTATATTATTTTATTTAATGAGTTGTTCAATTGATATCGTTGCAGGCTCAACTTGTTGTGTTGGCCGCTCAAATATCCTGGTCAGAAATGATGGAGAAGGCACTTCAAACCATTGAACAGAAGGCACCAGGCCACGAAACTGCTACTACCGATGTTAGTTTATTTACACATTTTTATTTTTCTACTAAATGGATTCTGGCGAATGAGGTCAATTTTTTATCGTTTCTCTAAGTTATAAGTTGTAATACCTGGCTTTTGTCTTTTGTTGTCTTTTGCGTAATTCATTTAAAATATTTAATTAATTTGAAATTGTTGACAAGGTGCTTGACATAATGGATGCAACTTTGAACGTTTTGGCTGATTCTGTCCTCCATGAACAACCACCTGTCAGAAGAAAGAAGTTGGAACACTTGGTAAGAAAGTGATTTGGTGGAAGATTCGTTTCTTATGTTATATACACATACATTGGTCATATTTGTCAATTTTGGTTTGAAGAGTTGTTACCATTTTTTTGTTTTGGCATCGACTTATGTGATCTTTAATTGAAGCGACATAACATTTTATAATGCACATTGGTTTCTGTTTTACACTGAATATTCTCATTCCTTTGTATCAAAATGTGGTTTTGTATAGAGAAAAGGTGTTAAGATGCTTATCCTATTCATTACATACATGAAATAAATTTCTCCGGGGTCATAAATCTGCAGATAACAGAGCTGGTGCATCAACGTGACGTAACTCGTCTGATTGTGAAGAATAAAGTTTCCAGTCCTCAATCATTTGAATGGCTCTCTCAGATGAGATTCTACTTTGATCCCAAGAATTCAGATGTGTTGCAACAACTCAGCATACACATGGCCAATGCCAAGTTTAATTATGGATTTGAATATCTTGGAGTGCAAGAGAAGTTAGTACAAACACCCCTCACTGATCGTTGTTATCTCACCATGACCCAAGCTCTCGAAGCAAGACTTGGTGGATCTCCCTTTGGTAAGCATTTTTTTCATTGACATTTTTTTCAGTTGAATATATATGTCTAATAATATTTTTTGTGTTATTCAGGCCCAGCAGGAACGGGTAAAACAGAGTCAGTAAAGGCTCTCGGCAACCAGCTTGGCAGATTTGTGCTGGTTTTCAACTGTGATGAAACTTTTGACTTCCAGGTTTTTATTATTTTGTTTGTTCTTCACCAATCAGTTGATTGCGTATCTACTGTAACGTATTTCACCGCACACTCAATGTTTTAAGCTCAATGATTAACATAACATGTCAAAAAACCAGGCCATGGGACGTATATTTGTGGGGCTGTGCCAAGTGGGAGCGTGGGGATGCTTCGATGAGTTCAACCGTCTCGAAGAGAGAATGTTGTCGGCCGTCTCTCAGCAAATTCAGACTATTCAAGAGGCACTCAAGGAAAATGCTGCTGCTGAAAAAGGAGGTTGCAGTTGCATTTCTACAAGATTGATTTTGTTTCTAATTATTTTAAGCATTCCAAAAAAGTCATTTGCACTGTGTCTTATTAAGTTGTTTTGTTGCATTTTCCATGCATTCAAATGATATTCACGAATTGTCAATGTTTATTCAACATGATATCTTGTAATGAACAGCTGCCCAAATTCAAGTGGAGCTGGTTGGCAAGCAAGTGCGAGTTAACAGTGATATGGCCATCTTCATCACCATGAATCCTGGATACGCAGGCAGATCAAACCTGCCAGACAATCTCAAAAAACTCTTCAGGTCACTGGCCATGACCATGCCAGATAGGCAACTCATTGCTCAAGTCATGTTGTACTCACAAGGATTTAGAACTGCTGAGAAATTGGCTTTGAAAATTGTACCATTTTTCAAGTTTGTGTTTTTTACATAGTTTTTAAAAATTGATAATTCATCAGATATGAGGCCAAATATTTTATGACAAAATAGTTGTATACATAAATTAAATTTTACTGTGTATTGCAGACTGTGTTTTGAGCAGTTGTCACCTCAGTCACATTACGACTTTGGTCTACGTGCCCTGAAAAGTGTGCTGGTCAGTGCAGGCAACGTAAAGAGAGACCACATCCAACTAATCAAGCAGGGAATGATTGAGAGACAAGAAACAGTTGATGAGGCTGCCATTGCTGAACATTTGCCGGAACAAGAAGTAAGTTGAAAATTCATTACACTCAGCTATTGTGCAAGCAGTTATTATTAAAAAATATTATAAAATTATAGTTGCTGAGTCAATATTTTGTTAACAGATTCTGATTCAAAGCATCATGGAAACGATGGTGCCCAAATTGGTGGCAGAAGATATTCCTCTGTTGAACAGTTTGTTATCCGATGTCTTTCCTGGCGTATCATACCAGCCTGCTGAGATGGCGAAACTGAAGGAAGAATTGAAGAAGGTGTGTGAGGAAATGTACTTGGTGCATGGAGGTGATGCAGATTCGGTGCATGGAGGTCTTTGGATGGAAAAGGTCTTCATATTTTCTCTTCCTTCTTTTTTTTAATTATGTGGTGTTTTTTTTCTTTTGTGATAACTTTTTAGTTTTTACTTTGTTTTGAAATTATTGCATATATTTTGGTTTCCTTAAAATTCAACTTTTAGTTTTTAGTTTTCATATTATTATTTTTATTTTAAAAAATCTTGTTTGAAAATTTCATGCTCTTGAATGGTCATACTAGTTGAAACTTGACTGAGTTAAACAATTTTAAACTTTTTTTTCCGTACAAAGTACTATATTTTCCGTGGTTTGTCAATAACATGGATCATATATAGACTGTGAATGGTGCAATAGAATTCTTCTCTTAAGTAATGTAATATTTATAGACGTTCCTTTGAGGATAAAAATGTTTATAATAATTTTTTCTAAAATTCTTGTAAATTGTAAATAAATAAATAAATAAATGCATTTGATTAGGTGCTTCAATTGTACCAAATAGCCAACATACATCACGGTTTGATGATGGTGGGACCGAGTGGCAGTGGCAAGAGTACTGCCTGGAAGGTTCTGTTGAAGGCACTGGAACGAATTGAAGGTGTCGAAGGAGTTGCCCATGTTATCGATCCCAAGGTGAGCTGCATACTATGCTGGCTACTCTCTGGATTTTTATGCGTTGACTTAAAATTCTATAATTTTCTATGTATATTGTTTTATTGCTTGGATTTTATTACTGTTGCAATGCATTATGTGTAACTTTTTATCTCTCAATTATTTCATGCAGTCCATCTCCAAAGATTCGTTATATGGAAGCATGGATCAAAACACAAGGGAATGGACTGACGGATTGTTTACCCATATCTTAAGAAAGTTTGTAAACGTCTCAGAATTTTTATCAATAATGAATAATTCTCATTTGTGAAATGATCCAGCAAAACTATTTTCTATTTTTAACGAAATCCCGCTTCTTGTCAAACAAATCAAGTTCATATCTACAAGTTTGTATTTGATTTCCAATAATTTCTCTAAAGAATTATCGACAATGTCCGTGGTGAGATCGGCAAGAGACAGTGGATCATATTTGATGGTGACGTTGATCCAGAATGGGTGGAGAACTTGAATTCAGTGTTGGATGATAACAAATTACTGACACTACCCAATGGCGAACGTCTCGGCATACCACCAAATGTTTGTTTTTTCATTGTAATATTATCTATCATGTTTATTAGTGTAAACTTTTTCAACCGTCAGTCAAACGTGTTGCTGTCATCCTTTCTTGTTTACCTGCAAATTGCACAGACACACACACACTATACAAATGTGTAGCCGCATTTTTAAAAAAAATTTACATTGTGATTTGTGGAATTAGTTTTATGAAGTTTCAAAATAATATTTTACATTTTTCCACTGCTCTATCTTTTTAAAGATTTTCATGTAAAACGACGTTATTTGATATGTTAAAGCAGCTTCATCATTACACTATCATTTTGCCACCTAGGTTCGCATCATGTTTGAAGTGCAAGATTTGAAGTATGCCACGCTGGCCACAGTCAGTCGATGTGGCATGGTGTGGTTTAGTGAAGACGTCCTCACTATGGACATGGTGTTTGAGAACTACCTGTCCAAACTTCGAAGTGTTCCATTAGACGAGAGTGAGGAGGAGCAGAAGAACAAACCAGTTGGTGGAGGAGTTAGTGGTGCAGCTACCGCAAGTGGTGGCAGTGCTGCTGCTGGGGCTGCTGGACAGAGCAAATCTCAAGATGACGAGATTTCTCCATCATTGCAGGTATTTTAGTATTGCTGTTTTAATCTTAAAAATAAAATATGTTTTATTCTTTTATATTGTGTTTATAAATATTTGCGTTTATTTATTTGATCAGATTCAAAAGGATTGTGCAGTTGTTCTGCAGCCATATTTCCAGCACAATGGTCTAGTGAGCAAATGTTTGGACTTCGGAGCAACATTAGAGCATATCATGGATTACACCAAGTTCGCATTTGTTTATTCTATTTCAACTTTTGGCATTAAGGCTGTCTTTTTAGTTAGATCTCAAAAGTTATTAAGTGAAGAGATTAGAAACGTGGAGTCTCTATGATGATGATGAGAATGCTTATCTAGATAAAAAAAAGTGCTGTTGGTTAATAATGCATTTAAATGTTTGCTAGGTTGAGGTCATTGGGCACACTGTTCTGTATGTTGAATCAAGTTGTTCGAAACTTGGTTGCCTACAACCTCTCACATCCGGACTTCCCTATTCAAGTTTGAAATTTTATATTTTTCATGATATTTTTTTGGATATTATTACATGATATTATTGTTTGTACTGGACTACGAGCCATTTATTATTGCATATCTCAATGAATATGGTTTAAAAACTGTTGATATTGAATTTATATTGTTCTTTTCAGTTGAAGCATTATGTTAATTATAAATGTGTTTGCATGAATGATAGTTTTAAATTTAATGACAAACACGTAGGCTAGCCAACTAGAGAAGTACACATCAAAGTCATTGATTTATTCCCTACTCTGGTCCATAGCTGGAGATGGAAAATTGAAGGTTCGTCAGGAGTTAGGAGAGTTCATCAAAGGAATAACCACTGTTCCACTGCCCTCTGGAACCAATCCCATCATAGATTTTGAGGTTTCTCTTCATGTTATTCAATATAATTCAACCTAGGCAATGCCAAACAATCAATTTGTAGCGATGTAAAGTTACACAATGTTATTAATAAAAGGTTATTTACTGTGAATGTCTGACAGGTAACATTGCAAGGTGAATGGATACCATGGACTGCCAAGGTTCCTCAAGTCGAAATAGAAACTCACAAGGTTGGTTTTCTGTATTTTAATGGTGGATTATTTAATTTGTTTAATGTGAGTTGTTTTATTTTTTTCAATGTATGGTTTGGGTTTCCTTTATTTTCAAGGTGGGAACGCCAGATGTGGTTATTCCAACCATTGATACAGTGCGCCATGAAGCATTGCTTTCCACCTGGTTGTTTGAACACAAACCAATGGTTCTCTGCGGACCTCCGGGATCTGGCAAAACAATGACCCTATTTAGTGCACTTCGTGCTCTGCCTGAACTGGAGGTTTTTTAATTTTTTTTTCTAAAACTTTTTTGTTAGAGTTTTTAATATCTACTATAATAATATAATCATTGATTGATTGGTATATTAAAAAGTTGTAAATTGAAATTTTAAGGTGGTGGGTTTGAACTTTTCGAGTGCCACCACTCCTGAATTGATGCTGAAGACATTTGACCACTACTGTGAATATAAGAAGACTCCAAATGGTCTGGTTCTTTCACCACTTCAACTCAACAAATGGTTGGTTCTTTTCTGCGATGAGATCAACTTGCCTGATATGGACAAATATGGTAAAGTTTGTTTATTAATCTAAGAATAATTAGTTGTTTTTGTTTATTTGCTTCATGTGAATAAATTCATTCATGTACTTTTTATGTTGTTGCCGGTGAAATATAATTTAACGTTTTTCACAATTTATTATGAATACTAGCAAAATAAAAGTATCAAAGTCATGATAGAAAAAAAGGGATACTGAATTTTTGGACCTCTGAATTTTATAAACATTCAGTGAGTTGCTTTAAATTATGTTTCTTACCAGGTACTCAACGTATCATCTCCTTCCTACGTCAGATGGTGGAGCATGGCGGGTTCTACAGGACATCAGACCAAACGTGGGTGAAATTTGAAAGGATTCAATTTGTGGGTGCATGCAATCCTCCAACTGATCCAGGCAGGAAGCCTCTGTCTCACAGGTTTGTTTGCTAGTGTTGATAGCATTGGTTGTGCTTGCAGTTATTCTGGCGTGCATTGTACATCTTCATTTGGTGAATCAGTTTGTTGGAATATAGAGAGCAGGTGGAGAAGGACAGAGTGAAAGCGGGGTTGCGTGATACTGAGGCGAGTGACAGATGTGAATGGCGTCGAGGGGTATTTCGGTCTCTTCATAGGTAGCCAAACGGCAACCCCCGATCTAAGGAAAATGTCGTCTAAACGTGTGTGTGTGAATCAGTTTGTTGGAAATGATTTTATAAATGGTTAATTATATCTTTGATTCAATCACTTTTTGGATCAGTCTAACATTTTTAGGTGAACTGTGACGATGCTTTTAAATATTTATATTGTTGTTTTTATTATTTTTTAAAACTGACAGTCATTAATACCATATTCGCACACAACAGATTCCTGCGACATGTGCCAGTTGTGTATGTGGATTATCCTGGACAGGTTTCCTTGTGTCAGATATATGGAACGTTCAACAGAGCCATGCTCAGGTTGATACCAAGCTTGAAGGCCTATGCTGAACCCCTCACTAATGCTATGGTGGAACTTTATTTGCTGTCACAAGTTAGTATATTTTTAATTGACATTCATTATTTCTATAAAACGAACTTTGTCATTGTTTATTGCTAGTGAACTAATTAATTTAAAAGTTTAGCTCTCATATATTCAAAATATAACCGCTTCTTGGCAGACTCGTTTCACTCATGATATGCAACCGCACTACATCTACAGCCCTCGTGAGATGACGAGGTGGGTGAGAGGTATATGCGAGGCCCTGAGACCCCTTGAGACGTTGCCCGTGGAGGGACTTGTCAGGATTTGGGCTCACGAAGCTCTCAGGCTCTTCCAGGATAGGTATTTAAATTTTTAACTTTTATTCTAGTTCTCAATATTCTACTTTTTTCTCATAGAGATTCTATTTCATAATTGTTCCATTTATGTACATACACATGTACATCGTGCATGCATGCTCCTGATTCTCTCAATTGAATGCTCGAACAGATTGGTAGACAGTGAAGAGAGACAATGGACGAATGAGCACATTGATTCGATTGCACTTAAACATTTCCCGAATGTGAACAAGGAAGCGTCCTTGAAGAGACCAATCCTGTACAGTAACTGGCTGTCGAAGGACTACATGCCTGTTGAGCAGGAAGATCTGAGGGATCATGTCAAGGCCAGATTGAAGGTACTGCAATGTTTTTTTTTTCAAATTTCTTTGCAACGTTTTATACTGACTACAGCGTCTTATCGTGATATGGTTATAATGATTATTTCTGGTAATAACGTTCGGAGGATATGTTAACAAACTAATACGGCAAATTTACAGTTATGATCCTTTTAATTATATTTTGTAAGGTGTTCTATGAGGAAGAATTGGATGTTCCTTTGGTGTTGTTTGATGAAGTTCTTGATCATGTGCTTCGCATTGACAGAATTTTCAGACAACCACAAGGTGTTGTTTTAAATTTTGAGATTTCATTCTCCAGCTTATTTCTACCATTCTATATGTGTTGTGAATATTGATTGCCAGGGGTTCATTCTGAATTCTGTGATATTCATAATAATCTGAATCTTGAATAGATTTGAAGAACTTTTGAAATTGGTCACTATTATTATTTTAAAGTTCTGTTTGATTCTTGAGACACAAAACGTTAATAATTGCCACTCAGGCCACTTGCTGCTGATTGGCGTGAGTGGCTCAGGCAAGACGACATTGTCAAGATTTGTGGCCTGGATGAATGGACTAAGTATCTTCCAAGTGAAGGTACACAACAAATACACAGCTGAAGACTTCGATGAAGATCTACGGTCTGTGCTCAGAAGATCTGGATGCAGGGTCTGTTGTTTCATTCATTCACCTATTGGCACTTCTCTTTCCTTAGTTCACTCACACTCCTGCTAATATTTTGATGAAATGTTTAATTTTTTACTAATTTATTTATTGAAACATTTTATTTCTTCTGAAGTAAAATTTTTACATTTTATATTGATTGACTGCAAAACAATTATATTTTTTTAATTATATTATTTTTCTTAACTTATTGATTTCAATGTTGTTATTTTTAATTAAATACTTAACTGTTGCACTGTAATTAAACAAGTCATTTATATTTTTGTATGGCGGTCGATAGGGGGAGAAGATATGCTTCATCATGGATGAATCCAATGTTCTTGATTCAAGTTTCTTGGAAAGAATGAACACACTTTTGGCTAATGGAGAGGTTGTCGATTTAAAAAATTTTAAATTACGTTTCAATTGTGATCGCATCGCTAATTATCCTGTCATAGCTAACTTTTTAAAACTTAAAATAAAATATATTTTTCTAAAAAAAAATATTTCCTAGGTTCCTGGTCTGTTTGAGGGTGATGAAATGACGACCCTGATGACCCAGTGCAAGGATGGGGCACAGAAGGAAGGTCTCATGATTGACACACAGGAAGAATTGTACAAGTGGTTCACTCAGCAGGTTCGTTCATTTAAATGGTCTCGTTATTCTAACAACGTTATATTATTAGAATTCAATAATAATTAACTGATTAAAAAATATTATTGCCAAAAAATGAAATTGCTAAAAAATATTTATATAATCTTATCACATATAATAATTATTAGCACAATTCTAACTAAGATATTAAAACTTTAACATTAGTGTGCAAAAATGTATGAGTTATTGTGTTTAGTTGGTATATGCACTCGCACAAACACATGTAAACATACATATATACACAGACACATGTACACATACATACACAGGTGATGTACAATCTCCATGTTGTCTTTACAATGAACCCGTCATCAGAAGGTCTGAAGGATCGTGCCTCAACATCGCCTGCTCTCTTCAACAGGTTCCTGACATAAGTTTGACCGTGATGATGATGATGAGGAGGATGATAACGACGATAATGATGCTGCTGATGATGAAGACGATGATATTTGACAGTATTGCTTGCCACTATGACGTTGAAAAATGAATGAATGACCGACCAGCATTTTGTTTTTAAAACGATATTTCAGATGTGTACTGAATTGGTTTGGAGACTGGAGCAACAATGCTTACTACCAAGTTGGAAAAGAGTTTACCAGCAAGATTGATCTTGAAAAATCAATGGCATGTTTCCGCTGTCTTGTGTTTCAGAGTTCCATTCAACATAAATGATTTATAACAAGATCATTATTAAAATGCAATTACATATAAATATATGTAATATGTAATAAATATAAATAAAATAAATACAAAAAAATATAAAATACAAAGCTTAAAGCTACTACAACATTAACATTGAATTTATTTATATTCATTTAAATTCATATTAATTATATTTAATATATTTTTCAAACATAAAACAGTACAATGTTCCTCAGAACTTGATTGGCCTACCAGAGAACATTCCGCCACCGACATCGCACAGAGAAGCAGTCATCTCCACCATGGTGTTCGTGCATCAGACACTTCATCAGGCAAACTCGAGAGTTGCCAAGAGAGGGGGAAGGACTATGGCCATCACGCCCAGGCACTATCTGGATTTCATTAATCACTATGTTCGTCGGAAGAGATTTTCCATTCTTTCTAATTGTTTCATTTTGTGAATTGCTTGAAATATATAAATTGCATTTTTTTTGAGTTGCTTTGTTAGCTTTGCTTTTTTATTTTTTCTATTCACATGCTAAATGTTTTGTTTGCCGTGAAAAGGAAAGCAACTGGTGACATTAACACGAAGGATATTTGTTGATTTAATGTACATCCAACTTGAATGCACATAAACAGGTGAAATTATACAATGAGAAGAGATCTGATCTGGAAGAACAACAACTGCATTTGAACATTGGGTTGCAGAAGATCAGAGAAACAGTGGAGCAAGTTGAAGAACTGCAGAGGTCCTTGTCAATCAAGAGGAATGAACTGGAAGAGAAAAATAACCTGGCCAACAACAAACTTAAACAAATGGTTGGCCCATTTGAAATTTAATAATTTTACTTTACAAATTCGGGTCTAAAACTTTAATATTTTTCATACTTTTTTTAGTAAAATTTTTATACAAAATAACTTTAAAATGCTTTTCAAACACACAAACCAGGTGAAAGATCAGCAAGAGGCAGAACGAAAGAAGCAGACGTCAATGGAAATTCAACAAGCTCTTGAGAAACAGACCGAAGTCATCCAGGAGAAGAGGGCAAGTGTCATGGGAGATCTCTCCAAAGTTGAGCCTGCTGTCACGGAGGCTCAACAAGGTCGGTTGTGTGCTTTTGGTGGTGTCATGCTTCATGTCTAAGTGAGTGTGATGGAAGGAGATTGATCTAAATTTGTGCATTCGAAGATTTTATTATTAATGAGTTGGTTCATTGTACAATTATAAAGGCCATTAAAGAAGTTACAGATATTTAAAACTGAATATCAGAGTTCATTTTAAACTTATAAATAGTAGTTTGAAATGTGTTACAGATATTTAAAACTGAATATCAGAGCTCATTTTAAGCTTACAAATAGTAGCTTGAAATGTGTTGCAATATTTCCAAATACGCTAAATTAGTTAAAAGGTTGAGAAATTGAAATAAATGCAAATTTCAGCTGTGAAGGGTATAAAGAAGCAGAATTTGGTGGAAGTTCGATCGCTGCCCAGTCCTCCGCCTGCGGTGAAGTTGGCTCTCGAGGGTATCTGCACGTTGTTGGGAGAGAAGGACATGGATTGGAAGTCTATGAGGCAGGTTATCATGAGAGATAACTTCATCAGCACCATCATCAATTTCAACACAGAGGATATCACGTTAGTTCACATTTTTTTGATACAATGTATGGTGTCGTCTCCATTTAAAATTTTGATGTTTTTGTTTCTCCTCCAGGCTCCCGAAAGTTGTTTTGCTGTCATTAAATTTACTTATTTTGCGAGTTATCAATATTTTTACTTTAATAAGTAACAATTTTTGTTAAACTCAAAAATTTGGCAGGGCTGAAATTCGTCAGAAAATGGACAAATACATAAAAAATCCTGAATATACATTTGAGAAGATCAACAGAGCGTCAATTGCTTGTGGCCCCATGGTCAAATGGACTATTGCCCAGATCATGTACTCTGAAATGTTGAACAAAATTGAACCACTTAAAAATGAACTGACTGCTCTGGAAGTTGAAGCCAACGAAAATCGCAAGAAAAACGAAGAAATGCAGAATCTAGTGGCCCAACTTGAGAAAAGTATTGCAAGATACAAGGAAGAATATGCTCTTCTCATCAGTCAGGCACAGGCTATCAAGGCTGATCTCGCTTCTGTGGAGACCAAAGTGATTTGTTTGATTTGTTTTTGTATACAGACGGATAATGGTTTTTGTGTTCTCATTAAATTTAGAATTTAATTGTGAGATATTTTAATATGAATGGTAAATTTTTAGTATGTACATGTATGGTGAATTTAATTGTGTTTTAATCATGTGATCGTAAATAATCTTTTTAAAAAAGAAAAAAATCATTTTTGCATCTCATTGGAAACAAATAAATAAAATTGCTCTTTGCACTCAGGTTGGCAGAAGTGTGGCACTGCTTCAAAGTTTGACGGGAGAACGAGCCAGGTGGGAGATGGGTAGTGAGTCATTCAAGAACCAAATGTCGACCATCATCGGAGATGTTCTCGTTATGTCTGCTTTCATGGCCTATGCTGGTTATTCACTGTTTTCTGGTGTTTGAATGATTTTAAGAAGATGTATTCGTAATTTCAATTTTTCAAGTACACGTTGACAAACAGGTTATTATGACCAACACATGAGGCAGAATCTCTTCCTGACCTGGTGCCACCATATGCAGGACTTCAACATTCAGTTCAAGTCTGATATCGCCAGAATTGAGGTTAATATCCTTCAAATCGATACCTTCAAGTTGATTACTATCTTTAAAGTTTGATGCATGTTTTGTTTGAGGGTGATTTGATGATGTGTGCAGTGTTGTTGAAAGTGGCTGTGTTATTATAACGTGTGATAATATGGTGTTATCTTTGTTTTTTGTAAAAGATTTTTATAATGTTGCTCAAATAGATTAAAATAATCATTTTTCATTTGATGTTTCCAATGTAGTACTTGTCCAATGCTGACGATCGATTAAAGTGGCAGGCATGCAGTCTGCCCTCTGATGACCTGTGCACTGAAAATGCAATCATGCTCAACAGATTCAACCGGTTTCACTCATTTTTATTATTCAATTATGTGTGAACTCTGTTTTATGGTACTGTGTTCGAAAAATATAGTTCTTTCCTACTCTAGTTCAATGTTATAATCTAAACTGAAGCTTCAAAAAAAATGTTAGATTTCGATTTTGAAAATCTAGAGCAGTTTGTGATAATCTTTCTATGCAGTATGTGATGTGAGACAACAGATTTTTCATCAGATGATATGTTGTCACTGTTTAATGTCCTAATAGCACGAACGTTAGACAGCTTATTAGAGCGAGTAAATCGAATGTAAACTATGTTTGAACGATCGATCGATTAATTTTCAACAGGTACCCACTGATCATTGACCCATCTGGTCAAGCAACAGAGTTTATACTCAACTTCTACAAGGAAAAGAAAATCACGAAAACGAGGTTAACTTCAATGTTTTTTACCTTGAAAATTGTTTTCAAATTTGTGATCTATGGTTCATTTCTAAGCACTTTTTTGAGCTATTTTTATTTAAAAAGAGAGAGAATTTTAGAATTACTGTTATTGAACTTAAGTTTTTCACATTAAACTTAAGTTTGAAATTTTTAGCTCATGGTTTAATAAGGCATTTCAACTGAACTATCTGTACTTAAAATCAAAATTTAAAAAATTGTAATGAACACAGTTTCCTGGATGATGCGTTCCGTAAGAACTTGGAGAGTGCACTTCGATTTGGAAATCCTCTGTTGGTGCAGGATGTGGAAAGTTATGATCCCGTCTTGAATCCTGTGCTAAACAGGGAGTTGAGGAGGACGGGAGGCAGGGTTCTCATCACCCTTGGAGACCAAGACATCGATCTTTCACCATCATTCACCATTTTCTTGTCCACCAGAGATCCTACTGTTAGTGCTGTTGTAAATTCTCGTTTATTATTTAATAAATAAATATAATTTGTTTTTAGTTTTCAATGTTTGCAGTTTCTTCAAATGCGATTATCTTGAATATTTAAAAATGAAATTTCATTCATGATGATACTAAATTTAATATAAAATGATAGGTTGAATTTCCTCCGGATTTGTGCTCCAGAGTGACATTTGTCAACTTCACCGTTACACGAAGCAGTTTGCAGAGTCAGTGTCTGAACCAAGTTCTGAAGGCAGAGAGACCTGATGTCGATGCAAAAAGATCAGATCTCCTCAAGTTGCAGGGTTATCATTTTTATTATTTTCTTATTTACTGATATACATTGCATATATTGATTGTGTCAAGCCACATGATTGAGGATAAAATTTCATCACTAGTAGTTATTAGTTGGGGGCGTTAATTATTCCACAATATATATTCTCTAAACTGGTTTACGGGCAGATGTTTTGGTTTCACCTATTTGCTTTTTGAATCTTGCTATATTTTATTGTTTAAATGCTTTCTTTAACGTTAAAATGTTTAGCTTTATGTTAGCATCATAACGTTAACCAGGTGAGTTCTTGTTACGATTGCGTCACTTGGAAAAGTCACTGCTGACATCACTGAATGAGGCGAAGGGTCGCATTCTGGATGATGACAGCATCATCACTAACTTGGAGATGTTGAAGAAGGAGGCCCAGGAGATTGCGAAACGTGTTGAGGAGACAGATGCTACAATTGCGGAAGTGGAGAGCACGTCTCAACAGTACAGTGCATTGGCTCAGTCATGCAGCAGTATTTACTTCACTCTTGAATCTCTTAATCAAGTATGAACAAGCAGGCCTATGTATATTGATACTTTATATTATTTTGTTTTTGCATTACAATTTTTATCAAAATATTATTATTTAAATTTTATTAATTTCTGCCATTTTAAAATAAACTTTCTTAGGTCCATTTCCTGTATCAATATTCACTGCAATTCTTTTTGGACATTTTTGGTTGTGTCCTATGCAGTAAATCTCTTCAAGTTAGTTTCTAAACGCTTGAATTTTACAACGATTTTTGAATTTTTAAATCTATAAAGAAAGTTACTGTGATCAGTTGAATTGATGTTTTGAAAGCATATCCTTTTATCTTCTACAGGGGATTACAAACTACACAACAAGGCTTGATATCATTATCAAGGAAATATTCCAGGTTCATATCTTATTTATTCGAGTTCAAATAGTGTGAACTATTTATTTATCAATTCAAATTTTTGCTATTTCTTCATGTCTCGATTGAATCATGTTAGAAGTATTTTTTCTCTCTGACGGCGTCACAACTTTAATTGCTTGCTGGTCAATAACTTAAGGATAATTAATGATACCAGGTGACATTCAGCAGAGTATCGAGAGGCATGCTCCATCAGGATCGAATCACGCTGGCTGTTCTCATGGCCAGAATTCATCTCAAGCTCTCACCCAAGTACGCTTTTCAATGAAATGTAACCTTGCGAAATATATACACTGCCGATAAAGATAGGCTTGGTCCCTTTTCATTTAAACCGCCCGGTTACTGCATTACAGCAACAGACACATTTCCTCAATCGCGTCACCTATATAAAATAAATATAACAAATATTCATGTGACTGAGGATTTTTTGTGAGAGCATTAATGTATGCCTATCAAATTAATTTGTTGCATATTGCATCTTGTGTAAAATTTGTTGTGCAAATTTAATTTATCACCTCAGTTTTTATAAAAAAAATTTAAATTTTGCAAAATGAAATTTGTTTGATATGCAGTGAGCCACAGTATGAAGCAGAGTTCACACATTTGATGAGAGGACAGGAAGGGTTGTTGAAGGAAACCCTTCCCAAATATGATTATTTGAAGCCAAGCCAAATTGAGGCACTGGTTCGTTTGGAAAAACTTCCAAAGTTCAAAACCGTCAGACGTAATCTGGACAACAATGAAGTAAGTTTTTTAGTTTAGTTCTTTTAGTTTTGGTTGATATAATTTAATATCTTTTTGCAGGATGAAATCAAGCAGTGGCTGGATGTGGTAGCAGGCGAGCAGGAAGTTCCTGTCATTTGGGATGAAGACAAACCTTTAGGTATGTATAGTCACGCTTTTTTTATTCTTGTATGTTTTTAAACATTAAATTTTAATACATTTTAAATCAAAGATGTTTCGTGTTTTAAAAATTTTTATTATTCAACTTTTATAATATTGAAGCGTCATCAATCAGGTCCTGTTGGACAGGCAGTTTACAAGATGTTGATGATCCATGCATTCAGGCCGGACAGATTGTTGGCTGCTACTAATCAATTTGTCAATGCGGTCCTCGACCCGTCCTTCCTGGCAGATGCTGAGAAGGAACTCGATCTGGCATACGTCGTGGAAAATGAGGTTTGTGTAGTTTTGTAAATGAAATATGTCAAGTCAATAAGTCTCTGCTTGTTTCTTTGAATTAAAATTTTGGATGTTTTGTCCTACTTTCATTAAATGTTGCATAAAAAAACAGCATCTATTTGCTTATTACTTTGTTTTTATTATTAAATCTTTATAAGCAATTGCAAGAACAAATTCAACTGTTATAAACAATATTTTTGTGTTGCGACAAATTAATGTACTTACACCACGGCTCATGTGAACTACATTGATTAACTGTCATAGGGCATTATTATTTCACTTTTATACTCATGCATTATTTTGCTTTAAACTTAAAATGTTTTCTTTGTCAGAATGCAGTTGATAAACTATGTTCATAAAATATACCGAATAGAGATTATGATTAAGACGTGTGCTGATAAAGACCATTTTTAAAATATTCAAATGCATACATACATATTAACCATCCTGTTAATATGATAAGTCTGCAAACATGTGTGCATAGAACGGACATACAAATTTTATTTGCAAGTGCAGCTCTAAATGGAAAGGTGTATAATACGAAACGAATGAATTTTAATGACGGGGCTTAAATACAAGTTTTTGACATCTAATATTAATATTTTATGATAAAATTAGTTTTTAAAATGCCGTTGATGCAAGAATGCTTTTGTTCTTGGTTGCTTCTATTTTTCATTTTAAATTTGCATTTCTAATGAATTTTAAAATAAAAAACGTAATGGAATCTTTTTGTTAAGAAACCTTCTCCGTTTTATATATATAAAACACAAAAGTTAAAAACATTTTCTAAAACAACATGCAGTTCAAATTTTGTCGATGGATGAATTCTCTTTCATTCTTCTGGCACTTAAAAACAATTTTTTTTTAATTTTTTATTTGCATCTTCATTTCAGACTATTATTTAATTTTTTGTCAAATTGTTCTTTTATTTAAAAATTTTTTTAGGAGTGTTTTTATTTTAGACTCTTATTTGATTTCTGTCAAATTGTACTCTTATTCATTATTATTGTATTTTTACTATTTTTTGTCATTACTATTTTGTTTCTCGCTGGTGTATTTTTTCATGAATTTATAATTTCATATTTATTTATAAATTTTGTGTGTTCATTTTTTCATATTTTACTTTTGCATTCACATCTTATTTTCATACTTTTTGTTTTTTTTTCAAAATTTACAACATACTGTTAAAATATAATATAAAATAATATAATATACGTTCAAATAACTTGTATCCAGTTACAACAATTTACAATGAAAGTACATAAACTTCACAGAGAAATATGCAGTCAAAAACTGAAGCTTTTTTTCAGCATTGTAACATCATTTCTAAATACTATTAATTGAATTTTAAAGCATCTTTCATTAGAAATGCATATTGACATTATTGAAATAGCTGAAATTTTACGTCAAATTATCGAATTATTTAGACCATTATAATCAAATACTTTAGAATTTATATGCAAATGCCACAACATCGTATACGGTTTTTAAAATTTAACACTTTACTGCCAGAACGTTTTATCTAAAAACTAGAACAATTTAACAAATTACAAAACACCAGAACATTTTATCCAAGCACTAGAAAATCGCATCTGAATACTGGAACATCACATCCAAATTCTAGAATATCACATCCAAATACTAGAACCCCACATCCAAATACTAGAACATCATATCCAAATACTAGAACACCACATCCAAATACTAGAACACCACATCCAAATACTAGAACCCCACATCCAAATACTAGAACACCACATCCAAATACTAGAACACCACATCCAAATACTAGAACACCACATCCAAATACTAGAACACCACATCCAAATACTAGAACACCACATCCAAATACTGGAAACTCACATCTAAATACTAGAATATCTCATCCAAATACTAGAACATCATATCCAAATACTGGAACACCACATCCAAATACTGTGGGACATCATATCCAAATACTGGAACATCTCATTCAAATACTAGAACACCACATCCAAATATTAGAACATCTCATCCAAAAACTAGAATATCTCATCCAAATACTGGAATATCACATCCAAATACTAGAACATCACATCCAAATACTAGAACATCACATCCAAATACTAGAACATCGCATCCAAATACTGGAACACCACATTCAAATACTAGAACATCACATCCAAATACTGGAAACTCACATCTAAATACTAGAATATCTCATCCAAATACTAGAACATCATATCCAAATACTGGAACACCACATCCAAATACTGTGGGACATCATATCCAAATACTGGAACATCTCATTCAAATACTAGAACACCACATCCAAATATTAGAACATCTCATCCAAAAACTAGAATATCTCATCCAAATACTGGAATATCACATCCAAATACTAGAACATTTCATCCAAATACTAAAACACCACATCCAAATACTAAAACACCACATCTAAATACTAGAATATCTCATCCAAATAATAGAACATCACATCCAAATACTAGAACATCGCATCCAAATACTAGAACATCGCATCCAAATACTGGGGCATCATATCCAAATACTGGAACATCTCATCCAAATACTAAAACACCACATCCAATTACTAGAACATCATATCCAAATACTGGAACACCACATCCAAATACTTGGACATCATATCCAAATACTGGAACATCTCATCCAAATGCTAGAACACCACATCCAAATATTAGAACATCTCATCCAAATACTAGAATATCTCATCCAAATACTGGAATATCACATCAAAATACTAGAACATTTCATCCAAATACTAAAACACCACATCCAAATACTAAAACACCACATCCAAATTCTAAAACACCACATCTAAATGCTAGAATATCTCATCCAAATACTAGAACATCACATCCAAATACTAGAACATCACATCCAAATACTAGAAACTCATATCCAAATACTGGAACACCACATTCAAATACTAGAACATCGCATCCAAATACTCGAACATCGCATCAAAACACTAGAACATCATCTCCCAAAACTGGAACATCTCATCCAAATACTAGAACACCACATCCAAATATTAGAACATCTCATCCAAATACTAGAATATCACATCCAAATACTGGAATATCACATCCAAATACTAGAACATTTCGTCCAAATACTAGAACATCATATCCAAATACTGGGCCATCATATCCAAATACTGGGCCATCATATCCAAATAATAGAACATCACATCCAAATACTAGAAACTCATATCCAAATACTGGAACACCACATCCAAATACTAGAACATCACATCCAAATACTAGAACATCGCATCAAAACACTAGAACATCATATCCAAATACTGGGCCATCATATCCAAATACTGGGCCATCATATCCAAATAATAGAACATCGCATCCAAATACTAGAATATCGCATCAAAACACTAGAACATCATCTCCAAAAACTGGAACATCACATCCAAATACCAGAACATCATATCCAAATACTGGAACACCACTTCCAAATACTAGAACATCGCATCCAAATACTAGAACATCGCATCCAAATACTAGAGCATCACATCTAAATAATAGAACATCACATCCAAATACTAGAACATCACATCCAAATACTAGAACATCACATCCAAATACTAGAACAACATATCCAAGTACTAGAACAACATATCTTAGTACTAGAACATCACCAGTGTTTTTCATTACCGTTATAGTTTTAAAAATTTCCAAACAATACAGTTAAAATTGTCTTTATGATTTACGATTATTCTACCATGCGTTAGTATTTACGACAATAAATGTTTTTATTGATGATAATTACATTATTAAAATGTAATTGATTATATTTCACAATTTGCTTTAATAAGGTGAAATCCAACACTCCAATATTGATGTGTGCAGTTCCTGGATTTGATGCAAGTGGGCGAGTGGATGATTTGGCTGCTGAACTCAACAAGCAAATCACTTCTATTGCTATTGGTTAGACTCAAAATTTTCATTTTATTGTTAGCATTTATATCAGCAATTCATAAAAATTTGTCTATGATCATAAACCAATGCAATACATTTTATACAATGTATTCAACATTTAATTTGTTTTTTTTTGTAACTCGATAGGGTCAGCTGAAGGTTTTAGCCAAGCAGACAAGGCCATCAACTCGGCCACAAAGAATGGAAAATGGGTAATGTTGAAGAACGTTCATTTGGCTCCTCAGTGGCTCGTGCAACTGGAAAAGAAACTCCACAGTCTAACGCCACACAATAGTTTCAGACTCTTTCTTACTATGGAAATTAATCCAAAAGTGGGTATTTTTTATTTCTTTTCCATAAATTTACAGTAATTTTGCTTTTATTTAGTAGCAATAATGTCATAAAATGGCTTACAAAATCGTGGAATATGATATTAAATTGTATTAAAATTATTGTATGTCAGTTACCTGTCAACTTGTTGAGAGCTGGAAGAGCATTCGTGTATGAACCCCCTCCAGGTATACGGGCCAATCTGCTTAGAACGTTCAGCACCATTCCAGCTGCGAGGATGACTAAGGTAGACAAACTTCTTTTTGGATTCGAATTTGTGTTTTATTTGTATTTTACTTATCTGTTTCTGTTGGGATTACTTCTATCATTAACAATAGTATGCCTAAGCTGCTCTATTTTTAGGTATTTATCTTGTTAAGTAATAAATACAGAGCTAGTAAACTGTACAAAAATGGTGGTTACTTAATAAAAAAACATTTATTTGAACCATTTGAAGTTATAAAAAATTATTATAATTATAATATAATAATAATTATAATAATAATCATTTTTCAAACAAATTGTTTCAAATAATTGTTAAGGCTCCATACGAAAGATCGAGATTATACTTCTTGTTGGCTTGGTTCCACGCAGTTGTGCAGGAGAGGCTGACGTATGCACCACTGGGATGGTCCAAGAGGTTTGACGTACTTTTGTCTTTATTCAAGTTTTATAATTTTTATAATTTCTCTCTTCATTAGATTTTTTTCCATTCATATTTTGTCTCAGTATGCTTCATTGCCTTCATTCACATCATTCACATCATTCACAGATACGAATTCAATGAGTCTGACATGAAATGTGCTTGCGATACGATCGACATCTGGATTGATGCTGTATCTCAGGTACAGTTAATTATTTCTGTTAAGATTTGTATCACTTGAGTTTCCTCATTTCACTTTTTTAATTTCCTCTTCAAAGTGTTAGCAACAAACGTCCCACATACACATACACACAGCACTGCGTGCACATGTATGAAAACATTAGGCACTTTTTAATATGCTAAAACATTATTACATCTTGCATTTGAATAATGTTGTGTTAAGCCTGGTACTTCTTCTATCATTGAGCCATTTGTGCTACTGATGTGTTACATTCAGTTTACCAGCATTTAATAATGTCTTTCTCTCCAATGATGGTCGTTTTAACATTTTGAACCCCTGCAGGGTCGCACGAACATCCCGCCGCAAAAGGTACCATGGGATGCATTCAGAACGCTCCTGTCACAATGCATATACGGTGGCAAGATTGACAACCAGTTTGATCAGGCTAGTTATCTTGATTTGATGACGCAATTATTATTTTAGTTTTATGCCCCAATAAGACAGACTGTTGGAAATAATATTATTTCTTACCTATGTAAAGTTATTTGAGGGCCTTAAGTTCGTAAATTTTTTTAAATTGACACAATTAATTTTGGATTTCTTGTAATAACTCACCTATATTCAAATGTTAAATGTTTTTATTGTTACGTTGAATAGCGTCTGATGACAGCTTTCGTGAACAAGTTGTTCACTGAGAAGAGTTTTGATTCTAAATTTGTGCTGGTTCCTTCGATCGATGGCAACAAGGAGAAGAACATTTGCATGCCTGACGGTGTCAAGTTAGTTTATCATCTTCACTATTATAATAATTTATTTAGTTATTTCAATGCTTACTTTACTTTTTTTCAATATTTCTGATCAAGTAAAGATGCGTTGGATAAATTGTTTCTGTTTATTATAAGTTTTATTCAATTGAAATGAACCGACAGGAGGGATGATTTCGTTCACTTTATTGAAACTCTCGGTGATCAACAGACGCCATCGTGGCTGGGTCTGCCAAACAACGCTGAGAAGGTACTTCTCACCAGTCTAGGTAGGTTGGTTGTTTGATTTGCTTATTGGATGGTGTTGATTGATTGATCAGTTGTGATTGATCTATCGGTCAGCCAATTAGATTATTTGATTTGTTTGTTGATTAGTTTGTTTGCTAGTAAATAGATTTACAAAAATATGTAGTTGGTTTAATAATTGACCGAATGATTTTAGAAAATTTATTGTTCATTGATATCAAATGGCTCTCTTATAATTTGCCATGCCAGGTTCGGAAATGATAAACAAAATAATGAAGATGCAGATGTTGGAGGATGATGAGGAGCTGGCCTATGCACCCGTTTCTGATTCCTCGAACAAGGAGAGGAAAGCAGTTGATGGCAGGCCAGCTTGGATGAGGACGTTGAGCAATTCGCTCCACACCTGGTCTCAAATGCTTCCTAAGGTTCTAATATCTTTTCATCTGTTTTTTATTTGTCGTTATTATTGTTCGTTATCAATTAAATCAATGAATTAAATTATTTCATTTTTGAATGAGAATAATGATTTGGTTATTTGGATTCTTCATCGACAACCCGCAATGATACTAACAACACTTGTCAGAAGACATGTGCATTGTAACATTTGTTGTTACATTTTTGCTATTGCTGCATAAAAAATGTGGCTTTGAATTTAAAGAGGTTTATGCTGAGAAGTAGGCAGTTAGGTTGGTAGATTATTCCACCGTTGATAGTAAACAGTCACATCACAACCTGCCAACTGCAATGGTAACTAACTCGTTAAATTATTCCTGAAATAGGTGAACCAATTGATTTGTTGTTTAGGAAATCAGTTTAATGACTGATCTATTGATTTAATGTATTGGTTGATTTAATTTTTTGATTGATTGCTTACTTGATTGAATGGATGATTGGCTGGGTCGCTAGCTAGTTGGTTGATCGGTTGGTTGATTAATCGATTGATTGATTAATCGGTTGGTTGGTTAGTTGGTTGATTGCTTGATTGATTGATTGGTTGATTGAGATAATCCGAGTTCGTTTATTCAATTTTACTTGATAATTGTAATTCATTTAATCTTCTTTCATAGATGGTGAGTCTCAATAAATAATATAAGTATAAAACTTATATTTTGTACAAATTGTAAAATATGTTGAGATGGGCGAAATTTTGTTTAATTTTCATTTCAATAACAACAACTATCAACATAGAAGTCATTTTGTTTGTATGAATGAAAATATATTATATTATATTATATTATATTGTATACATAGATATGGTGCTGGATGCAATTATTTTTACATAAAGTGTGTTAACAAGTATCTATACTTGAAATTTAAGTTTTTTGGTCATTTCAGTGAAAGAAATTTACTTCAATTAAATTTTCTAAAATTTGGAACTGAAAAGTTAGGTTGAGGGTTAACTTCTAACCATAACCCCGCCCATCTTATTCATTAGATCATTTTAAGTGAAATTGAAATTAACCTATTTTTTTAATTTTTGTAATTTATATTATGTTAATTTATTTAATATTTAATTTATTAATTATTTTGTCAGCCTAATTATTTGTTTGCTGTCTGCATTGTTGATCATTATTTCATTAGGTGTATGGTGTTTATTTGTTTGTTGATTTTATGTGATTTTTAATATTATTTTCATCAGTTAAAATTTTTATCTGCCACAATTTTAATGCCTTTTTTTCTATTTTTTTTATCAAAATTTCGGAATTGGTTTTATTAATTTCATTGTTTAAGCCAATTAATTGTAGAAATGAGTTCATTCAAAATCTCATGTGCATTTATGTGAAAACATGACAGTCACTCAAGAATCAGTACTTTGTTAAAAGTCCATGTTTATGACTCACACGACACACCATTCTTACTCCATAGGCGATCACACATCAAAAGTTACTTCTAAAGCAATCACAATAATAAAAAAAATTTTACAAAAAATTCAATAAACTTTCATTCTCTGAGCCATACTACATAGAGAGCATGTTGTATTGAATGACAGACAATTGCTCCGCTGAAGAGGACCACGGAGAACATCAAGGACCCTCTGTTTAGATTTTTTGAAAGGGAAGTGAATGCAGGCATCAAGTTGTTGGCTGATGTAAGGAGGGACATGGAAGATGCCATGCAGATATGTTTGGGAGAGAAGAAACCGACCAACCATCACAGAGTTCTCATAGCTGAGTTGGCCAAGGGTTTGTGGTTGTGGTGATGTCTGTGCTGTAGGTGTTAGGGTTAGGGTTAGGGTCTGTGTTGGGTCTGTGTTGGTATATGTGTCATTTTTATTTCTATTGTGTTCTGTCATTTAAAATATTATTTTTTGTATTTTAAATGTCAAATTCCATTTCTCTTGTTTTTACATCTTATTAATTTTCATTGGTTCTTTTGACGAGTTACTCTATATATTTTACGATATTGTTTTCTGCACTATTTAAATTTGACTAACAATATTGATTAAATTAATAATTATTAATCTTCCAAGTTTTGTGGAATAAAACATTGAATTGAATTAACGAGTAAAATATGCTGTTGGTTAATTTTAATTAGGTAATTAATTAATTAATTAATCAGGGATCATCCCGAAGACCTGGCAGAGGTACACAATCCCTCAGGGCATTACAGTCATCCAGTGGATCACCGACTTCAGCGATCGAGTTCGACAGCTTCACTCCATCTCGCAGGCCAGCTCGCAATCTGGTCCCGCTGCTCTCAAAGTAAACCACCACCACCTCTTCTTCCTCTTTACATTCTGACGTCTCACTTCTTATATTTCATTGGGATACAGATTCTGTTTTATGCCTTGTCTAATAGTTATGATCATTATTACAATTGCAGTCTTTTGATAACGATCGTTGATTACTTTCTATATTGATCAGTTATTTGTCTTATTCATGTGTTTACTACATTTGCTTGTGCAATCGTGTATGTAAAAACTGCATTCAATAAATCAATTGCACAATAAAAATGCAGCCTCGTTGTTTGCATGTACTTGTACATACAAGATGTTTGCATAACATGTATGTATGTATGTATGTATGTAAGTATGTATGTATTTTATTTATTTTTATTTATTTATTGGAAGATATGTATGTATGTATGTATGTATGTATGTATGTATGTATTTATGTATGTATGTATGTATGTATGTATGTATGTATGTATAAAAATGTGTGCCTACACGTTTGAAGGATTTGTACAAAAACGTGTGTTTACGAACAATCACACACACACACGTGCACCCAACAGAACTTGCATCTGTGGTTAGGTGGTTTGTTCATTCCTGAGGCATACATCACGGCATCTCGTCAGTACGTAGCCCAGGCCAACAGCTGGTCACTGGAGGAACTCTGTCTGCAGGTCTGTCCCTTCGTTTCTTTGCAAGCTTGTGATATATTTATCATTAAGTCATTTAATTTATTCAGATATTGGTCTTTTGGTTCTTTCTCTTATTCTGCTGCTCGACATAAGTAGTCCTTGTTTAAATTTTCTGCCTGTTTCATTTAATTTCAGATTTACTTTTTTCATTAAAAAAGTTATTTACCATTTTATCAGTGCACAAAACTTACACAGACAGCATTTGAACTAGGTCACTTAGTTATTGTTTTTTAAAGCAAATAATAAATAATTTGAACATAACGAAACGTGCAGGTCATAGTGCATGAGAACAAGGACAAGGTCAAATTGGATGCATGCAGTTTCGGAGTTGTCGGTTGGTTGCGGCTGCTCATGTCGTTGTTACTCATCTAAATTTTCTTTAGTCATTTATTAACATCACTGTGAAAACTTGTTGTATTCATTGTTGGATTAGTTTGAGATCAATCACGTTGGCTGGTTGACGTGTGGCTTTTGCTTAGGGGGTTGGAATGGTGTGCTCTGATTGGATTGAATATATATGGTGTGCAACAGTAAGGATTGAATATTTTCAAATGTTTTCAAGTTTGTTATTTGAGTGTTTCAGCATACATGTTTCTGTCAGTTACAACTTACGAAGTTTCATTTTGTGTTTTGTGCTGCAGAAACATTTGATTAGGTGACACAATAATCCAAATACTAATGAATTGTATTAGAGTGATTTAGTATAAGAAGTATGATGAGGATATTAATGATAATGATAATAGTAATAATGATGTTTTGAAGGTTTGAAGTTGCAAGGCGCTCTCTGCAGTGACAATGCCCTTCAACTCTCCACAACCATATCAACGGACCTTCCTATTGTCTGTCTCAAATGGGTTCGGTATGTAACTTCATATTCTTTGCTTATCTGTGTTATCAATGTATGCGCGCTTGTGTTGTTTTCGTTTGTTTGCTAGCTCCTGTGGCGTGATGTCTTCCAAGACCTGCAAATTTTTGTTTGTCATATTTGGTTGTGCTGATATTGGTTAGGTTTTGTTTCTTTGGATCAGCAAGTGACCGATGAAAATGATGAATATGTTGTCAATAAAAAATATTGTTCAGCTGATTGTGATGATACATTAACTTAATTGCACCACCAGTTTTGACAGCATCCAATCATCAGAGACGCGCATCAACCTGCCCGTCTACCTGAATCCCTCCAGAGCTCAGCTTCTCTTCACTGTTGACTTCGAGTCGAAAGGTGAGGGTTCAGGCAAGGACCACAGTTTCTATGAGAGGGGAGTGGCTGTCATCGCAAGTTCTCTTGGGTCCTGATCAACTTGAAAGTTGTTGTCTTCAGGATTGTGCTGATATGGATTTAATGATAAAAATGCTTGAGATGGCAATGGATTATCATAGTTCGATCCTAGTAAAACATATATATAGAAAATTTTAATCATTAAATTAGCTTTTTTTGTGCTAAACTTTAATTGAACCAATTATATCTTAGAATCACTATACTTTCCTTATTATTGTATTTTAACGAAATTTTGGTGGATTGATAAATTACAGGTGGATGAATATCAATGTATTGCTACGAAACATTTACTAAATTAAATTAACTTTATTAAATTGACCCGTTTGATTTTGATTCGTGGGTTAAAGTTCACGTTAAAATTTCGTCGTTATGTCACATTCAACTTTTAAAACATCAAATGTAGTGATGGGAGCGTTATTACGTAAATTTTAATAATAGTTGATAGCTTTCACATTTCTTTTGTTCATCTCGTTCCAATGCTTATTTGCTTTATTCATTGTCTATTTGTTCCGTTGTTCTCAATCACATTTCGAGCATTTGACCACACGCTGTTTTGGCTGGTTGAATAAAATTATTAAATAATGATTTGTTTTGGCTGGTCGAATAAAATTATTAAATAATGATTTGTTTTGGCTGGTTGAATAAAATAATTTAATAGATGCCGTCCTCAATCATATTTCAAAGCCGAGTGGCTGCTTGACATTCATTTTTGAACGATCGATTTGCACACGGTCTGTTGAATAATCATTCCACTCACTCGTGCGTGAGTCTCAATCAACTAACTACCCGATGCACTGGCATGCTGAAATGTTTGGAAATATGCGCTATCGATTGAGTATCCATCCTATCGAGTTGCTGTCAATGCTGTGCAAATAAACGTGGCTGCTTCCTATTTTCATTAGATGTGGCGTTGCCTGCGCACGCAGCTGGTACCTATTGCGAGCATCATACGTTGTGTTGCAGGTCGGCTGGTTTGTACGTGAACGTGGTCGGTTCGTATGTTGCGTCGTTCGATAGCCTCAACTTTCGGCCGATGAACCTAATAATACGGGAGCATTAAGTTAGTTAACGATTTGTGTGCACCTGCAAATGCTTACATCCGAGCTATTATTTCATGAGGATTTTTGCAATAAACTTGACTTTCAAAACCACTTATTCGAGAAGTTGATTTATTGAAAACATACAAACAACTTCGACAATCGTTTTGAGAAAGGGTCCTAAATGACTCGATGAAATGTGTTTAAAATATTCAAAAACAGCTTCATGATAAATTAAAATTTGTGATTAATCAATTCTTTTAGTTTTAGAGCGGCAAGTTAGTTTAGTACGGTGGAACTTCGCTATAAATTTGTCTGCAGCGTATAACTTCATATGACAGGATCGTGTTTATAGGCAGGTACCAGGAGGATGATCATGGCTGATGCAGTCATCGATGTAAAGATGATAACGAAGAAGAGGCTGTCCAAAACATGAGCCACTTCCTTCCATTCGTGAGTCAGATCAGTTCTCGAAGGCTTCGACCGATTCTCTCTGAATGGCCTGTTCAGTGTTATGATAGACACTTATTGTACTCTCGAGATATTGATTTAACTAATTTTTAACTTGGTGGGGAATAAAAATCGTTTGAAATTATTAAAATTATAAATAACTTAATACGTACCTCCTTCCAAGATTTTCGACATCCAACTGCTCATCTTCCAGTTGCCCGTTAATTTTTGAACTCAACACAGGATTCTGATTATTTAAAACTTGGCGAAGTCCATTTTCCAAAGATGTTGATAATTCTTTTCGTTATCAATTTAAATATTCTATAATGCATGTTATCATTAATAACATTTATATTTCAATTTGAAAAAAAAACTTAACTTAAAATACGCAAAATATTTTATCGACTTCACCATTAGGAGAGGAAATATCTCTCAGTCGATTTCTGGCCATTGTTTTTGGTTTCCTGGCATGAACTCTCATGATGGTGGCCAGCCAGTGGAGTACCAGCAATCTGAGCAGCTTAGGAACTGGACGCTCAGCGTCTCTATGGTGCAAATTGAGAATGACGACCGTTAAACATACCGACAATGTGCCCAGTGCCATTGTGCAGGTCAGGTAGATAACTGCTCGTTGTGGGGCAGTTTTTAAAAAAATTTTATTCAGAACCATCATCATCGTTTGTTGGCATTCATTTTTATTTTTAGTAGTAAAACTAATCTGACAGATTTATTTTGATTTGTGCGATTCTACTTTAAGCTTATCTTTTTAAAATTTTGTACATTGAAAGCAAATTAGTCCTTTTTATTGCTAGTCGTTTTAAAAACTTAGAAAATATAGGAGAGCAAATAAGACAATGAACAACGGAGAGTAAACAGTGAACCCAGTCAACCAACGTTCCTGATTAATGAATGGCACACTGTTCTTGCCACATTGTTCTTTGCGAGCAGTTCTTTCATTGTTTTGTCACACAGAATTAAACAAACAGGATCAAGCTCGTTTCGTTAACACATTTTTTTAAACAAACATTTAAATAGAGCGCACGTGTCTATAAAAATGTTGTGAACCTCTTAACCAACAGCACTAACCAATGATTGGAGTGTGTAGGGATGTGCGTGGTACATTCTCTGCAACCATCAGCAGGAACACTGTGAATGCCAGCAACACCGATATACCGAGCGATATTTTCTCGCCGGCATCTGGCGGCAAGCAGAAGACGACCATGACCAGGATGGAGAGGAGCGTGCAGGGCAGGATGATGTTCATGACGTAGAACATGTGTCGACGCTTCAGGAATAGAGTGAACTCAACGAATGGGTAGCGAGTGTTTGGACAGCAGGGCAGAACATTTTCCTTCCACTCCACTTTCGTGTGGTAGATGTCCCACTCTCCGTTTAAACGGAAATCGTGAGTTAATACCTGTTAAGAAGGATCGAGCAATGTATGAACATCAATCAGCGTGCAGGCGTGCAATGTCGCTTTGTTCATTTCTAGTTTTGACCCAAAGTTAGTACGTATTATACGTAAGGTACATTGCGCGATTAAAATGTATGCACAAGCACAAGCATGATGAAGGTAACTAAAAGGAAAAATTTTTGAGCATCTGTGTTTCTGCTAGAGTTGTTTAAAAATTAAAAAACGTTAAATATTTCTCAAATAATGAAAATTTATAAACATTTGTTGAATGAAATAATGAAAATAATTTTGTTTAAATTTTATTGCGTTAAAAAGTTTTGCGCGGTTTGAATAAAAATTTGAAAGTTTAATGATGTAAGAATGCATCTGTGTAACTATTCGTCATCACTGAGTAAGGATAACCTCGCTCGAAGCGTTCGTCATGTTCATCCGACTGCTGTAATAAGCCCATGCCCCGAGCTGGATAGGACAGGATTGGTCGTCGAACGGGAAGTACCTGAACAATCAATCCTTCTCATTATCAATCAATCCATCAAATTATCAATCAATCCATCTATCAAAAATCTTTCAATCAATCCATCTATCCAAAAACTCTTCAACTCCCTGTCACTCTGACATCACTTCATCGCCAAGCAACGACATTTATTAAAATCTTAAAAAAACCAAATAAACTAATGAACATCAAATTTGAAACACCGAGTTGAATTGAAGTATTCCATCGAATGGTCACTCGTGCGACATCAGTTGAATTTTCAATCAATCAATCAATCAATCAATCAATCAATCAATCAATCAATCAATCAATCAATCAATCAATCAATCAATCAATCAATCAATCAATCAATCAATCAATCAATCAATCAATCAATTAATCAACCAATCAACCAACTAACCAATCAATCAATCAACCAATCAGTCAATCAACCAATTAATCAACCAATCAATCAACCAATCAATCAAACAATCAATCAAACAATCAATCAATAAAATTGATTGTCGGTCGATGGATTAAACAGTCCATCTATTACTGCTTGATCAAAAGAAGCACTTAGTAGTCTGCTCGATGGAGCGAAACCAGTTTGCAGTTGGTTTGCAGTTGACGACGATTCAACATGCAGTAGGCAGTCAGTGATTAACGAGCACTGTTATTAACTGCAGTCGCTGACATCGTTAATTTACTTTTTTGTTTATCTACTTTGCTCCCAAGTATCATTTCTGCCTCTTTCATTTTTGTTTCCATTAATTATTCATCTTCTATTTTTTACAGGACTAATAACACAACCACACTGGTACACACTTACATAGCATAAACACAGCCAAACATCCACTTGCTTGATATCAATACAATTACCCCTCCACAACAATACACCACACACCACTACGCACCTCCACAACAATACACCACGCCACACACCACTACACACCTGCACAACAACACACCACCACACACCTCTCCATCAACACACCACACACCACTGCACACCTCTTCATCAACACACCACTACACACCTCTCCATCAACATACCACCCACCACTACACCGACCTGATATCGATATCACAAGTCGTCGTGAAGACACCTCCAGGCTCCCAATGTACGTGGCCGTCGTGCTGAACCAAAATGCGAATTTTGCGGAAATCTGGTGAGAGTTCGTCGGCTCTGTGGACATTCCAAAATTTGTGCTTCAATATTTTAGCGACTGATATTTCATTCATGATATTTTTTGTACGTTAAAACTTAAATAAATTATTATCATCAAGTTGAATAGATCTCATTAAAGAGTACTTGGTTCTTAACAATGTTTTATTGTAACAAAATTAAATAAAGAATTATTCAGTAAACGAGTTAATTAAAAAATTATTTCCGAAAAATGTGGAAAAAGGATCTGGTGACCACCAACCCGTTCATGAGTGCCAGTTCAGGCAGCCAGACTCTCTCTGGCTTGATGACGATGTCCCTGATGCCTTCGTACTCCGAGCTGTTCCATTTCAATCGACCGTCGTCCCAATCCTGGACGTGTTAAATAATTTGTACGGCTTGTTCGTGTACGGTGATTGAATCAATGCTGTGCATGTTCTTGTTTGTCTCTGTGTACATGCAATGCAAGTGTGTGTGTGGGTGTGTGTGTGGGTGGGTGTGTGTGTGTGTGGGTGTGTGTGTGGGTAGGTAGGTGTGTTGCACGAGTCTTTGTATCTGTCCTATCAAATTGTAGGATTTCCAATAAAATGGAAGTTTTTTAATTTTTTTCCAGTAAACACGCCCACAATTTCTTTCACTTGTGCATGCAAAGTCGAGTGTGTGCTGGCTTCACGACTTGTTTATTCGTTATCACTGCCTATTGTTGCATGTTCACGCAGGCGGATGTTGTCGCAACATCAACTTACGCACCACCTGATTTATAAACAAACAAGTTACATGATGTACATAGCAGCATATTTGCACACGTGTATGATCTACTTAGAACTATCGCTTACAAATCTTCTCACATATGGATTGATGAACATACACACTTACAAACAAAATAAAATCTCATCTGCAAACAAACATATGAACATAATATGATGCACAGCACAAACAAGTCTGCACACATGTTTTTTAATTGGAGCAACTCACACAAAAAATTACAAATTGGTTGGAAAAAGTTTCAACATAAATCAAACCTAGCTTGGCATTTTTATTGATTAAAAACAAAAGTGAAAACAGCTTATAAAAATTTTGAATTTAAAATGTCGACCAAATCATCGATCCGCACATTCGTTACGCTACGCTGTGTTTTTTAAAAAAAAACACTTCTCCATACAAATCGAAATAAAATGTGAAAAAACGTCGTATTTCACAATAAGTAAATAAACAAACAATTTCATTATTAATAAAACTAACTATATTACGACGTAGTTAAAAAAATTTTGGATTGAGATGATCATAAAGTGGTCATTAAAAAGGAAATAGCTTGAAGCGTATTAAAAACACACACACAGAAACTGACATACACACATACCCCATACACACGCACGCATACACGCCACACACACACACACACACACACACATACATACATACATACATGCACACACACCAACGTACATAATCACATAATTATGTTTTATTAACGTGCTGCTCTCAATGCCAATTATGGAATTTTATTGAGACTTTATTTGATGTTGAGCACGACCGCCAGATTTTTAAATGTTGAATGTTTCGATTATCTATGATTTGATAAATTTACGTGTATAAACCAATTAGCCAATCACATTTAAGCAAACAAAACAACACAAATTCATATAGTTACGACAGAACAAAATTAAAACAAGCAAGCAAGGCAGGGCAGCCACGAATTCTAACGCGTGTAAACAGCTAGCCACTGTTGCCGAACTTCGCAATTTCCTTTCAAGAAATTTACATTTTGATCCCAAGCAAACTTGACTTGACTAGCACATTTATATTTGTATGAAATGGTAATTAATTGCTTATTCGCTTTTTAATAAGCCAGCAATATGGATGCAATCACTTTTAAAACGTTTCTAATGCGAATATCATTAAGTAGGTAGTAAGGACAAGCGAACGTTTGAAGCCGACGAACTACAAGAAAGAAGACGGATTGCTTACCGCAACTTGGTAGTTTTTATTAAATTTTTATTTTAATTTAATAACTCAGTAAGAAGAATTCTTGTGGTTAAGCCGCCCATAACTAAATAATTGTACAACTGAACGAAAGATTTTTATCTACCAACATATGAATCATCAATAGAAACATACATGTTCGTGAGGAACGTAATACAATTTTACGAAAGTTTATTTCAAAACAAGTTTACAAGTTGTAGGTTTTGTACAAGATTTACAAAAAAAAAATCTTAAAAATAAATAACAGTAAAACTATGAACATTGCAAGCGTTTTTTTTCTTGAAGGATGAAACTGACAGCCCAACAACTGAAAAACATATGAAATATGTGTCTATATATATATATATATACATATATATATAGTGTGTGTGTGTGGTGTGTGTGTGTTTGTGGTGTGTGTGTTTAATGTATAATTGGTGTGAATATTTTTTGCTGAGTGTGTACAGTGCACAAAAAGTGCACAGATGAATAGGAATGGATTGGACAGGATGGGATGCAAAGCGATACGTAACAATACAAAATGATACAAAATGATACAAAACGATAGAAGGATACTAACACAGATTATAAGGCCTGTCGTTGTCAACACTTGAGATCGTTCATCCTGTAGGAGCGTGGAATGTAATGTAACACCATGGTCTCACGTAATGGAATGTGATAGAATGTAAAGTGACATTATGATGTGATGTAACAGCACGGTGTGATGTAAGGGAGACAGCATGACAAGCAGAAAACAAACAGGTCTTAATGAAGAAAGGAATTTGTTGCTACGGCAAGCCTGATCGACAACATGGATTATTTCAATTGACAATAAATTTTAACGAGAACAAGACAACTCACTACCAAAATAACAAAATGAAAAACAAAATATTTGTAGATAAATTAAACAAATTGAAGAAAAACTGAAAACTCAAAGAAAAATAAAATTGGAAAAAATACCATTTATCATCGAACATTTTTAATATTTTGTGATAAAATGATAAGCAAAAAATTAATTTTATTAATGTCATCATTTTTTTTCATCCACAATATCACCAGAGTTACTATGATAATCACCATCTTTGTTAAATTAAATCACCATACATGAAATGTTAATATCAGAATTATATAAATTTATTAACGAAGCCAATGATGCTTCCATAGATCCAGAACAATCACTATCATCGAGTACACTCACAAAGGACGAACATTAGTTCATTCCATTTTTACTTCAAATAACGTTTCAACAAACGTCACAATGACATCATCATTGATGAATCAAGTTGCATGATTAATGCTATCTACGCTCGTCCTCGCATTTGAGATAACATCTGTATTCGTCTTCATCGTAATTTTAGTCTAAGTCGTCATCATATTCATCATCGTCATCATATTCATCATCATCGTATTCATCATCATCATATTCATCCTCATCATCCTCATTATATATTTATATCCATTCTTGCAATCATTATATTAATTTTCATCAAATTTTAGAGTTTTTCCTGTCACGAACATTTACATACATCAGCTGTTTTCATCAATTCGAGAGTTCGTAACAAAATATTCACTAATCTCAAGCATCTACGTTTCCATTACTATCAACAACTATAACACAAACAACATGATGACTGAATAACAATAACGACGTTTTTAAAATTAATTAAAACAGCCAAAACGCCAAAAATAAAAAATCTGTAATAAGTCGTTAATGTTTAAGCAGTAAGAAGTGCCTGAAAGTTGGACAGTATCGAATTAGAGCTTTCTTGAAATGAGAGGTTAACAAATGTAAAGTTAGGTGGAAGTCCTTTGTCTTCATAATGGGCTGCTAGTCAGTTCTTGCGTGGAACATAAATTAAGAAGTAACATACAGTGGTGGAGATGTGGGGATAATATTTGCATCTATTTATAAAATTTAAAAAAATCGTACAATTAAGCTTCGTTTACCACTTTCTATACATACAATTATTAAAAAATATTACTGCATTTTCAACTTTGATCAATTTCAGGTTCAATGTTTCAATATTTCGTACGTATTTTTATCACTGTTTTTTAAATACGGTGCAAAATATTGAAAAACTGAAACAGAAACTGATCTAATCTGAAAATGCAGTGATATCTTTTAATAATTGTATGCACTTGCACAACAGTCTCAACCCTAGCCTAATTATCTACACAGATATATTTACATATATTTGTGTGTGTGTCTGTGTTTGTACTTTTTAATGTGCAAACAGAGCATGGTATGGTTATGTAATTATTTTTATATAAGCTAAATTTCTTCCTTATTTCCATATTTCTGTTGGGTTTAGGCCACCACAGGCAAATCTTAACTCAGCCGCAGTGAGGGGCCATTCAGAGATTGAGGAGAACCGCTGAAATTCAAAAACTTTGGGTCGAAATCAGAATCATTGAATGCTTTCTAAGCATGGTTGACTGGATGCAGTGCATATTTGTATGCCGCAACGACCCAAATTTGATGTCCACGAACTACATCCTTGTCATCTGCAACAACATCGCTGATAACAACATCAAATGACATCAAATGACGCCGACATTGTTCACAAACTCATTCACATATGTAAACAACTTCAACCTCACCATAACCAAAAATACTAAAAATATTAAAATTAACAACACCAACAACATCAAATACATTATCGAAATCATTATCACCATCATCAGTAACAAGGTGGGATAGATGATGGATGACTATTCCTTTCTTAGGCTCCTCCTGCTTGTTGATTCTGAATTTTAAGAAATGATTTGTGGGCGGTTGAGAGGCCTGAGAAGTTCAACAAAGTTAATTAATTAATGTGCGGCTTTGTATTCTTTCTATTGAATATGAACAACAAATGTTAGAATAATGTTTTACTAAATTTTTATTTTAAAAACGTGATTTTTTTTTCTGAGACGGTTTGTAGCATTAGTTTGTACTTTTTTTTGTCTTACTTGTGTTTTTTTGTTTGAAAAAGTTATTAATATTGACGCTGATGTTATTGTTAATTTGTGGTTGGCAGTTGTTGTTCCGCTAACTGGATGGTTTGATTTTGATCGCCCTTAAAATTTTAATATTTTTTAATATTTTAAAATTATAATTTGCCTGTTTTCATCTTTCCTGTTGCTTTTAATTGAAACATCCATTATCGGTCCATGGAGATTTTGTAGAGGAACGGGTTAATAAATTTCTTTGGTAATCTTTAAATCTTCAATTAACTTTGAATGATGTTGGAGGAATAAATTGAACAACTTATTTGGACAAGATAAACAGAATGATGCAACGGATCAAAATTACGTAAATAAAAATTAGTAAACAGAGTTGTTGAAATTAAATTATATAGAAAATAATAAAATAAACAATTAAAAATAAACAAAGTAATGTAAACAAAACAAACAAAATAATAAAAAGCATTTTAGAAAAATTAATGTGTTGTTACAAGAGCCAAAAAAGTAAAATGTTCTTAATATAAAAAATAAAAAACAGAACCAAATATAAAACATTTTCAACGAACCAAAACAACAGAGGCAAATGACATGAAGCACCATCATACAACATTATACACACACACAAGAGAACTGAAAATTATGCAAAACTACAAATTTTTTAAAAACACTTAACTAATAGTTGCTCTATATATGCAACAATAACAACAACAACGTTTCACAACAAATAAACTCAATGAGAATCATTTAAAATCTCAAATCCATTAAAAGAAAAACTACCTGTTGGTAAAACATGTCTATCAGTTTTGGAAAAACAAACATCAACTCATTGAAAACAACAGCAAGCAAACAATAATAACAGCAACAACTTCAAGAATAACATCGTAAATAACAACAACAACAACATCGTGAATAACATCAACAACAACAAACCAATCCATGAATTCTAAGCAGCAGAAGTTGGATCTTAACAACCACGGGATCCAAGACATCAAGGACTCCCCTTGCATCAACGTCGTAATCATGCAACAACCTCCTCAACAACTCCTGCTCCATTAATCCCGCTCTGTTGTTGTTGTTTTTGTTGTTGTTATTGATGATGTTATTGTTGCTATTGTCGTTGCTGTAGTCATTACAATCATCATCGTCGTCCTCATCATCATTTTTGTTGTTGTTGTCCATGCAGATGACATAAGCGCAGTTATTATCCATATTGTTGTTGTTGTTGTTGTTGTCGTTGTTGCGTTTGTTTGCGTTGTGTGCCTGGGCGTCATCATTTGATTTTTTATTAATCTTGTTCTTACAATTTAATTTGATTTTTTTATTTTGGTTGGTGTGCTTATCATTGCTGTGAAGGTAATTGAAGTCATCATAGTCGTTGTTGTTATTGTTGTTGTCCAACAAATCATGATTGAAGTTGTTGTTGTTGTTGTTGTTGTTGTCCAACAAATCATGATTGAAGTTGTTATTGTTGTTGAGGTTAGTCTCAAAATCAATTTGTGTAATAACATTTTTTGATTCGTTGTCAAAATCAACCACAAAATGGTTGACGTCATTTTCCTCTCCGTCCTTCAACTTCACTTGCAAGTTCCCTGCGCTAGAATCAGGAAGTTTAGATTTTCTATCGTCAATGTTATTCTTATTATTGTTGTTAACGTTGTTGTTGTTGTTATTATTGTTATTGATGTTATTATTATTGTCGTGGTTGTTGTTTACATAAACTTTGCTGGTTATTTCATTCTTTATTTTCTGGTTGAAATTTGAAATAAGCTCGTCGTCGTAATTGCCATCACTGTTCTTGTTGTTGTTGCTATTGACATTGTTGTTGTTGTTGGCATTGATGTTGTTGTTGTTGTTGACACTAATGTGATCATTAAAGTTATTATTGTTGATGTTATAGTTGTTAATATCGTTGTGATTGATGTGGTTATAATCGTGGTTTAAGTCGTCGTTGTTAATGTTGTTGTGGTATTTGTTAATGTTGTTGGCGTTATAACCGTTTTTATTATTTCTGTTGGGTCTGTCGTTGTTGTGTTTGTTGTTGCTCAGCTTTATGTTGTTGACATTGTAGAGGACCTTATTGTGGGTCGAACGTTTCTCGCGGCTGGCTGCATCAGTCGGGTAATATGTGGTGTGGCATGTCATGGATGTAATGACGTGATATGGTGACGTTGTGATGTTGTCTGATTGGATGGCAATTGAACTGATAAAAAGTGATTAAACTGTTAAAATTTATTGTTTTTTTACTTTCTTTTTTTACTTTCTTACTGTACTTGCTTTAGAGGTCTCAACGACAAGTACACACACACAACACACACACACACACAAAGTGTACGTGCCATCATTCTGGTTAAAGCCAGAAGACCACTCATTTTGTATAATAGGCGGAATCCCTTGCATTCAAACCAGGTTACAGCAAAACAGTAACAGATGTTTTTTAACATTTTGCCACTCATCTCTCCAATGTGGCGTAGATTGGGTGTGATGTTTAAATGATGTTTAGTGCTGTTGAATTGATGTGATGTAATTTGATGCTGAAATGATGTGTTGTTGATTCAGAGAATGGCGAGCGGTTAATTCATGGGATCTCATTGTTACACACGGACATCCTGAAATACGCTCGTCTGTTCGACCTCAGGCATTAATCAATATTATCATTATCAGTCTTATCACCGTCGTCGTCATTGTCACAGTTTGTTTACCACCAATGTTAACATCACGATAATAGTGTTAGTTGCAGTGTCTGTGTTTTTGAATCCAATCTCATAAAGTGTTTGTGTGTGTATGTGTTTTGTGTGTGTGTGTATGTGTTTTGTGTGTTGTGTATGTGTTTTGTGTGAGTGTTGTGTGTGTTTTGTGTGTTGTGTCTGCGTGTTGTGTGTGTGTGTGTGTGTTGTGTGTGTGTGTGTGTGTGTTGTTGACACCTCTGAAAATTAAGATGAATTGATGAAGATAGTAATTATAATAATAATATGAATAAAATAAAGTATATAAATAATATGTGTAATAGTATTACTATTTTAATGAGACAATTTGTATCCATTTGAATACTAATGATATTACTAATCGCCATCGTAATAATAACGACAACGTTATTAATCATGTTATTTCATTAACATCACAATTCAATGACATACAAAAAGACTTTTTCTTTTATTTTCTTAGTAAGTAAACGTGTTTCTAGTTAATTTTAGCACGTTGGTTTTAAATCTGTAATCCGTTTCTTTGTATCACATCAAATTTTTGAAAAAACTTCAAATAAAATTTTACTCACTTTCATTTGTTATTGCTAACAGTTATGAAAATTATATGGTCATTATAATATAAAAAAAATTCTATCAAGACTTTAATTAGTTGAGAAAAGTCATTTCATTTGAAAATTATTTGAAAATGATATTTAAGAGCGTTTTTATTGCTGATTAAAACAAAACATGTTGACTAAAATTGCATATAAAGTTTATGGAAACGGCTTGAGTGTTTTGCAAACAGACTTTTGACAGTGTTCAACTTCTGGGGCATCAGTCACGTTGCAGAAGCCGGCTGTAACCAGCAAACACAGCTTACTCCATCCTTCCTGTTGGTGTGATTCCATTAAAGCGATTTCCTGGTTGCACGCTTTCCAAGCTCACCACTCACTTTGCCAATTCATACAAGCATATTCATATGCTTATGATTTCACAAGAAATTGGCAACAAAAGATCTGACAGCGTCTTTTTTAAAAACGGTTATGTTGTGAGCGTTTTTCTTTGGAATGCAATGTGATAAAGGAAAATGATTTTCAGATTTGAAATCAGCGTAAAAAATTATATAGAAACATTGAATGTTTTATAGGAAAGAAAAATCATGTATGTCAGTATCACATTTCAGCATTTATGAACCTCAGTTTGTGTTTGTGTGTGTGCAAGTGTGTGTGTGTGTGTGTGTCCAAGTATTCAAGTTTTTATGGTTTTCATGTAAAGAATTGTGTGCGTGAGTCTGTGTGTGCGTGCGTTTCGGTGCGTGCGAGTGCATGTGATTGTGTGTACACTAAAAGGTTCCATGTAAAAGAGACATAGAACCAAGCTTACACATTTTATTATGCTTATTCGCAAATGAAATGACTGACTTCTCATCCATTATTTCATATCCATCATTTGATTTTCATCTATTCAATCTCATCTTTTGTTACTCAATTCTATCTCTAATATTGAATCATCGCATGTGTCTTTTGTACGCTCAACTGCTGAACAATTTTTTTAATTAAATGTTTTAGCCATTCATTTTATTTTTCATTTAGGTTGGTTTAAAAAATTAAATGACTTTTAATTGAGTTGGAAATTTTAAGAAAAGAGGATTACGTACTATTAATTTCTTTCGTAATCTAATCATGACATTTTTTGACACCTTACATCTTATAAGTATGCATTCACTTTTTGTGTGCTATACAAATAAATAAATTAAATTAAAAATAAAAACAACTTACACTCAATTGAATCTAATGTATTTGGTGATGTTCTATATTGCTTGTCTGCTTTGCTTGGTTTGTGTGATTTGAGATATGAGACCAAAATCTTTCGAGGTGTTTGATGTTTACAAGAGTTCACGATGAATAATTGTAATTCATTATAGATAATTATTTTTTTAACTGTTGTAATGACTTTGTCGACTGCTTCAATAAATTTGACAACATTATAAATCTTTAAAATTTTGAAATAAATATTTTTAAACCTTCCGACAAGCAGGAAGCACACTGCACACCTAAGCAAAACAACAACAACAACGCAGCAACAACAACAACAACAGCACAACAACAACAACGCAGCAACAACAACACAACAACAACAACAGCACAACAACAACAACTTCTACTACAACTGCAAAACAACAGATTGTCTGTTGCATGCAAACACAAACAAAACAGGAATGCACATTTATGACTCCGTCCACACAAACGAGCCACCCTTTTAGCGCTAGACAAACTGCAAAATTATACTAAACAAATTTACGCTACTTTTTCAACACAGCATCGCTAGGTGTGTTTTTTCAATGCCAAATTTTTGTAAAAAAAAAAAAACTTGTCTAAAATTTCAAATTTTGCTATTATTCTTGATTTGAAGTAACTCTTATCATAAATTAACGAAATCAATTGCCGGCGAATTGTTGAAGATTACCTAAATTCTCATCTGTTTCGATAAATGATACACTGCTTATATTTTCTTTTTATCACGTGTCAGAAAAAGTTGAATGATCGTGATTTTCCGGCTCAGGTTGCTGCTTCACTACCAGATAACTCGAAAGAGGAATTGAATGATGAATTGGAAGGTGAATTGAATGATGAATTGAAAGATGAATTGAATGATAAATTGAAAAACGAATTGGTAAATTGAAAAATGAATTGAAAGATGGAATTGGAAGGTGAATTAAAAAATTAATTTAAAGATGAATTGGAAGGTAAACTGAAAATGAATTGAAAGATGAATTGGAAGGTGAATTAAAAAATGAATTTAAAGATGAATTGGAAGGTAAATTGAAAATGAATTTAAAGATGAAGGTTAACTAAAAATGAATTAGAAGATGAATTGGAAGGCGAATTGAAAGTGAACTTAAAGATGAACTTAAATATAAATTTGAAGATGAACTGAAATATGACATGGCTTGGGCAAGGTGGCTACAAATAAGATGATCACGTCTGTTCTCATCATTCCGAACAATTAAAATCTGTTAGACCATTACACATGCACATAAACCAAATCAGATGTTTATAAATTACAATGAAATCGTTGCAATTGTAATATGTTAATACTGAATCGAAATTTTAGGTATCATCTAAATAGTTTCAAACAGACTTTAAATCATCGTGAGTACTTTTGTTTCTAGAATCGCGCTATATAAATATATTTAATAGAATAATTAAAGTTTATAATTTCTAAAAAAAATTTTCAAATTTTCTCTGAAAAACTTAAAATAATAAACCTAAAAGCATTAAGGAAACACGAGACCTGTTCTAAACAAGGCAATTTAAGCACATTTGAAATTTCTTGTCATGTTTTATTGACCAGCCTTTTCAATAGCGTCACAACTACCATTTTAATAATTTAATTTTCAGTGAGAAACTTTCACGGTCTCACTACGCTCGCTAGCTTTATTATTATCGCCTCTGCATCTTCAAAGATTTTCACAATCATAAATTCAAATCAAATCAAAAAAATTTGGAAAAACACAAACTTCTAAACCATGGCTACAAAAATTTATTAATACTACGCTAAAAACATTTTTATTTTTTTCTAAGATAGAGATTTACTTTTATAAAGTTTGATAACAGTTTTGTTAGGTAACAATTTTTGAACTCTTACTCCGTGGCAAAAAGGTGACACTCGTACCTCTATGTGCCTTGTTAAGTAATATTCAAACTGCCCTGTTTCTATTTTGTGACAAATTGTAATTTGGTTTAAAAAACGTTTTAGAGAAATATATTGATATATGGTAATAATAACAACGTTAATTTAAGTCTGGTAATTAACTAATGCAATGTCATGTGTTTTAATGTTGAAGATAAAATTTAGTGTTTTATTTGCATTCACATACATTCGTATACATCTTCCAAGTATCCACCAGCATACATCCACACATCAACATATTAATAATTCCACATACATCTACATAGTTCCACTTCAACATACATTTGCATTGTTCCATATGCACATGCATTCACTGGTGTGAATTTAATCTGGTGATTGAATGTTGGTGAGAAGATGTTGAGATAATTTCATTAACCATGCTGCCCATTTAATTTTTATCCTCCCCTCGTGCTACATTTCAAATTCTCCATTATCAACTTCACTTTTCACATTTTACTTTTGTCGAGTGTACGTATTGTATATATATACTATTGAATGAATGTGTGTATGTATATGTGTGTGTGTGTGATGTGTGAGTTATGTGGTTGTGCAGTTCAATATACGTTACTGTGTGTGTTTGTGTGTGTGTATGTGTGTGTGTGTGTATGTGTGTGTGTGTGTGTGTGTGTGTGTGTGTGTGTGTGTGTCTGTGTGTGTCTGTGTGTGTGTACAAGTGAGTGTTTGTTTGTTTGTACCTTTGTGGCTTTTTAATTTTTCGTTCGTGATGAATGAACTGTACAGGTTGGAGATAGTTGAAACTTGAAACTGCCTAAAGATTTAAACGTGTAACTGCTCATCCATCAAAACATCATGACATAATGCAATTTACATGTACATCACATTCATCGTACCAGCTATGTAGTCAACATCCAGATATATCCACACACATCCACACATATTCATACGCATCCACACACATTCACATACATATACACATTCATGCACATCCACACACATCTACATACATCCACACACATCTACATACATCAAACACGTCCACACATATTCAAACACATCCACACAAATCCACACATATTCACATGCATCTACACATATCTACACACATTTATACACATCCACACACATATACAGACATCCACTCACAGCCATACACATACACCCACACACGGGTGTCATCTTCATCATCGCCTAGGTACAATTTATTTGCATCCTACAAAGCATCCATTTATTCATCGTTTCATTTTTACGCTCCACCTAATACATTTCCATCTTATGAATGCTGGGAGATTATTTTTCAACATCCTGCTTGACATCGCAATTATTCTTTTTTTTGTTTCTTCGTTAAAATTTCCACTAGTGAATTGCTTTTTATATCTCATTTATTATTAAAAAAATTATTTTGATATTTTTATTTCTTGTTAAATGTTCAAGGTTAGGAGAAATGAATTGAATGTAGAAAAAATGAGAAAGATTTTTTTTGATGTTTTACAACCGGACTGGCTACAATAAATATTTCGTGATGAAAGTAATAAAGTGCTTTATTGCTTTTGCTCAACAAACCAATAAAGTAATAAATACGATGCAATGTTCGTACAAACATACAGAGGGGAGGTAGAAAAGTTATTCTCTAATTATAAAATTTGAGAGTAGGTACAGTTGAAGCGGTGGCGTGTGGTAAAACATTTCAATCATTATAACAAACGAACAATGATCTATATTTAATGAATATTCATAACAATAATTCACTTAAACCCAAAAATAAATTTTTTTTTACTTCATACATATCATACTAATATATCTTAAACATTACGTTAGTAAACACAGATGTGCCATTTACACGATATTCATTTCACTGCCTGCTTTAGAAGATTTATTCAAAAATGTATGTTGTTAGAATGCTTGGACTGTTCGGCAAACAAATAGAAACTTACGTTCAAACGCGTTTGCCCACACGCACATAATGCAATACGTCTCTATCTTTGTTCATCATTATCTGTGGAGACAGAGTGCTGCATTAAAGCGGACGACACTCGCACACGGGCCGACCTGACACTCGTAAACTTCTGCAAGAGAATCAAAAGACTGCCTCAGTCGTGCTCTGTTGAATATCATTTTGATCATATTGCAATTATCATCTCTCATAATTTTGGGTACATATATTGTTTAACACTTTATATCTCGGGTAATTGTTTTACCATGGTTTCTATTAAAGTATACTTACTTGTGTGCAGGGCCGGAACGAGGAGAAGGCGGATATAGCAGCTAGTTTCACGCAAAAAGCAACCCCACATAAAAAAATAAAATTTTTTTCTCCAAACAATTAAGTACTTATGCTCTTTCGTCGCCCAAGACCTTCCAGACCTTCAAACCCTGTAAAAAACGTTTCCAAAATGCAATAGAATCCATAACCTTAAAGACCGTTTAAAGCAAATAAATGAAAATATTTTCAATCTTGAAAATAGTATTCAAGCCTTCCCATTTTGAAATACTATTTCAACCGCAACATTGAAAACGCCTAAACGGATTACAAAATCTATAGTGCATACTGTACGTACAGCGTACACACACACACAAATGTTAAATTAATGTAGCAAATGGCTCGTACGTACGTACGTAGGCATACGTTGAACAGTGCACAGATGATTACGTAAAATCGATGGGAAAAAGTCATTGTGAATTTCTTTGAAGTGGATGATGAGTACGGCGTTTAGTTGGTTCGAAGATGTACATGTTATTGAATTTGTATTCAATTTGCATGCCTTGCAACAAGTTAGTTATGTCGCTCCCACTATTTTTTCTCCGCCGTCCGTTGCTTTGTTGTTGTTCTTGTTGTTGTTTTTTGTTGTTGCTGTTTTGTTGTTGTTTGTTGTTTTTTTTCGTTGTTTATCGTGGTTGTTGTTTTTCATTGTTTTTGTTGTTGTTTTAATTTTATTCTCAGAACTTAGTGTTGTCCTTATTTATTGTATGTTATATATATATATTTAAAAATATTCACTTTTAGCCGTAGTGTATGAGAGGCTGCTAAGTAATTTCTAAATAATTCACCGTCGTCATCATCATCATCATCATAACTAGCCTGTCGTGAAACTGCAGATAATGATGATGGTGATGACGTTGAAGATGAAGAGGATGGTGATGATGATGAACTTATCACCACTGTGCTTCTTGGCCGGCATGTCCTGTAAATGAAATGATTAACATTTTTTAGATTTTTTATCATTAATATTATCATCTCGTACAGTTTTTAAAATCATCCGTCATCGCCATTATAATACAATACAATTAAATACAATAAGTTACAATACAATGTATTGCAATACAATATATTACAATGCAATACAATATATTACAATACAATGTATTACAATACAATACAATATATTAAAATGCAATACAATGCAATATATTTCAATACAATGTATTACAATACAATACAATATATTACAATGCAAACCGGTACAATACAATGCAATATAATATTTTATTTAACCTTGACAAAATCACTCATTACAATTTCATATAAATGCCATCATTATCACAGAAAATATTTATGTTACCAATACCATTTAATTCATTTCATGGTAAACTTTTTGTAACTTGTGTAGTTTTGCAAACATGTTTCAAATTTCAAAAATTTATATTCAGGTTCAAACACCATTGTTATAAGATTCTATATCCAATTTACATGCTATTGGCTATATTTTTGGAATTTTCCAAAAGTTAATTATTATCTGACTCATATTACGCTGAGCCGCATCTCATTTTCCAAACATTTACACACTAGAGAATTTTTTTAAATAAAAAAATTATCTTAGCTGGCTTTGAAATTTAATTTAAGATATGCAGGTGATTTCAACGTTCCATCTGATGTCGAAATGTTTTTCACGCATGTATACACGCGCATTTGGCCGGGCGCAAACGCTGATGTATTGTACATGTACACGCAAAATAAATAAACACATACATACGTACGTATATACAATATGTGAGTGCGTGTGTGTCTGTGGTGTGTGTGTGTGTAAGTGTAATCTGGACGCATTCTGCTCACAAAGAAGGCACCTTTGAATATTAAAATTAGTAAAATGACGGTTTAAAAATAAACTACCTCAAAAGATTATTGTCGCTGATTTACTTGATCAGATAATAAAAACATCTCAAATGAATTTGTGCATTTTACCATTTTGTAAACATTAAGCAACAAAGATATCTGGACAATGGACAATGCTCACATCTACCGACCAAACGAAATTTTATTTTACTTTTCATTAAATTTCATTTCAATTCAAAAAACATTCCACTCCAAAAAAATCTTTAAGCATCTTTCCCTCCGTACTGGAGCATTTCGAATTTGCACCACTCAGACAAGCGAACGCGAACAGCGAGCGAGGACAATCATCATTTGTTTCCATCAGTGCATCATTCTTGCTTGCTTGCAGTGTTTTCATTTGTTAACTACCTTTGTTTGAGTAAGTCTTTGATTTTTCTGTTTTTGCAACTTTTGCATTTAAAACATTTTCGAACTGTTTTGTTGTTTCTCTCGGCTTATTTAACTTTTGTACCTATGAAAATGTTAAATAATAGAATGATGAGATGAATTACTTTCTGTCATTCACATTTTTGTTCATTATTAATAACTTAGCATAAAAATATTTTTTTCAAAATATCAGTAAAAAAGTTTGCTACGATTTTTGTGAACGTTAATGTAAGCTTGCAACTTTGTTTTCGTTGCTTATTTAATTAACTTATCAAATTTTAATACAATGATGAAGTTTAAATTGCTATGTTACTCAAAGCTCTTACTTTTAAATATTCATAAAGACATATAAAATATTCATAAAAATATTGTGAGAATATTTGTACTATAAGTTTCGAAAGTATTTTGATTTTTTGCAAAATCTTTTTCATTTGGTCATACATACAAAATTCTAAGTCAATCGATAATAGTTTTATTTGTAATTATATTTACACTTTTCAAAATTCAATTAGTTACATTTGATTACACGTAGGAATTGAAATATGCCACTTGACCCGGAAACTGACCCGGAAACATTTGCTTCATCGTGTTTGTTTGATTTCTAAAGATCCATTCTAGGTGATTGCTGGTTTATAATGAATGGATGACCTCACAGCTTCTCATGCGTCCACTTTAGTTTATAAATAGAAAGAGCACGATAGTGCAATGCTAATATATAAAATGCCAGTATTTGTTATAGCTGAATAATTTTTATAGTTTTCTTTGTTCTTCATTATCTAACATTAACAAACGCAGGGCTGCTCGCTTACAAATATTTATTTACTTAGTTTCAAATGAAACTTCTGTCTAACAAAGCTTTCCAGAGTTTACATCAACATCTGTCTGTCTGTCTGCATGGCACGCGCCAGGCGTTTCAAATAGAGAGCATTGGGACAGTGGCGTATGATGACGTCACATACACGCACTCCTTCCTACTGAACTAACTTTTAAATTAAAATAAATAAAACTCTGCATTTCAAGATAATGGATGGTTTATATATTCATTTCTAGCTGGCTCCTATGTTTTTTTTATGTGTATCTCTTTTATGTGTATCTCACACAATGTAGGTGACGTGGCGTATTTAACAAACATTCACCGAGAAAATGTAGGACACGTAGATGGAAGTGGTGTTGATGTTGTTGCTGCTGCTGCTGCTGCTGCTTATTGTTTTTGCCAGGATGGGCGGTAGATAGCATAACTGAATGATCTTGTTATAAGGTGCGATGGATAGATAAGTGATATTGTTGTTGATAATAAAGGTGTAGATAAATAAGTGATTGTTGTTGTAACAAAAGATGTATGGGACTCAACTAATTGCATCAATGAGCCGGTCCAATAGTAACACTCTACAATAAATCAGTAGACCGACACATCTGTGCTAATTGTTTAATAATTGTGTAAACGCCACAGCTTATTTCGATGCGTTGTTAGCGTTAAATGTGGGTATTGTTTGATGGAGTGAATAATTTCGTTTTGTTTTAAAATAGAGTTGCTATTGTTGTTAAAGTTTTGTTGTTCGTGTATTAGTCTCACTTTTCTAGTTATAATTTTCAAATTATTTAATCACATTCTTCATCTTACGTCTAGTTCAATTTTTTACATGAAACATTTTCCTGATCGAATTTGACGACATCCATCCTTATAATCAGTCCTCTGTAATTTGATATGGATGCTGACAATGTTCAACCCCGTTGTCACCATGCTAATTAGTATTTGAAACTCTAATGAAGCATAATTTTTGGTCATCCACTATAACGTAAAATACAATAGTGTCAATACTGCCTTTATAATATAATAAACAACAATGTATTCTTTAACGATTTAGTAGATTTTCACAGATAAATAATTATTAATTAATTAATAATTTTACATAATTGTAGTTTCTCTGTAAGTCCAGCAGAAATATCAGTTATTTTTTATTTTTGTTTCATTTCGGCGTCATGTTTGCATCTTTTTTGTTTTATATCCGTTGTTATCTCGCATCATGTGCGTGCGTGTTGTTCAAGAGGCTCGCCTTCAAAGAATATTGAATATAAAGCGCTATTTTTTCCATTAGCAAGTTATTTCTGTATATTATGAACGGAACAAACATTAAAACCTTCACTGAGATGTGAAGATGTGATGTCTCTCATTTAACGTACCTAAGTTAAAGTTGTCAAAAATTAAATTGAAACAGTTGAAACTAATTTACAGATAAATGTAGTTAACTATTTGATTGAACTAAATAAATAAATTAATTTCATAAGTAAGTAAATATATAAAAAAAAGCGAGTAGATGGAACCGTCTAAAAAGTGTAGTGCTGATTTCTAATAGCAGTGGTCGAAATAAATGGTCGTCGTTATTTTTTTGCGATCTTCCTTCAAAAGGAAGATTCGAGTCAGTCATGCGGTCACAAAATTCAGTTGGCGGGTCACTAAATTCGATGAAGGATGGAGTAAGCAAAGAAGAAATTGATTGATTGAATGAATGAATGAAAAGAAGAAAATATTTATGATGTTTATGACTCCGCGATAACAACCTAAATAAAAACAAATTATCTTTTCTACAAAAAAAAAACTTGAAAATACTTGATAAGCAGATAAATCATCCAGTTCAAATTTATATCATATACATTTTTAATCTTCTCAAAAGCAATAAATAAACACTGAATCTTAAACCAAAATTTCCTATCAAACTCAACAAACATGTCGCTCACACTTGTACAATCAAACACTGTAAAACAATCAAAATAAATAATTTCTACAAAAATTATTAAATGAAGTTAAAACATCACTACTACCTACGTTTTGAAGTTTTTAGTAGTGTGTTAGTTCATTCTTCAGGCTCAAACTTAGCTTCAACACTACCTACCACACAAGTAGTAAAAAAAATAACATTTGCATTAAACAGTTTATAAAATAGTTACTTCAAAAATTTACGATGAGTTTTCTCTCGCGAAACACATCAGTAATGAAATTAAGGTCCAATCGTTGCAAAATTGTTTTTTCAGTACACAGGATTGCAAGGAAGTTTAGCCTTTATTCCGATATTGTTGAACGCAAATAATAATTTTTAGCGCACTTTAAACAACAAAAAGAGCGCTCGGCCGAACAGATTGTAGCAGTACTGCATCTGCATATCCGAAGTGCGTTGTCCACATTTGGATATACGCACTGCAACTCATTCACTTTTATCCATTTAAAAAAACAATTTGAGAGTTTTGAACTATATATTGGTTTAAGAAGGCCAAATAAGACTTTAAATGCAACTCTTCGGAATTTAAGGTGTCTAGATCATTGGGAAATAAGGCACCAACTATCTCATCTTCAGCATCAATTCTATCTTCATATTGATCTGCACTGATCGCCGACTGAAAAAGTTCATTGATTTTCTCGTGCTATCCAAATCCATTTTGTTTTAAACTCTTTGTCTTTTAGCAATTTTGAATATTGACTCCCACTTATTCTTTTTCTACCATCACTCCTTTTTGAAACTACAAATGTGTTTGTAATTTTTTTGAGTACCTATCGTACCTCTTTGGTTGAGTATTTGGTTGAATAAAGTAATTTTTGTTTTAACCGTGGTTTTTATATTATGTTTATCATATAAATTTATTTTAATTTTAACAGTATTTGTTTATATTATATTCTACACTGAAAAACTATAACAACAATTGATATGACGCTTAACTCCATCAAAAATTTTGCAAACTTTTTTCAGAGACTCTCATGCTTGAAGGCGATACATAAAATTGCTCATAAGATCCGCTAACAACTAAAATTCAAAAGAATACACACCAAATATCAAACAATAAGAACGAGTTATTATGTGCGCAACATTGGAATCACAAGAAATAAAAGAAAGCGTTAACTCGGCTGCTGAAATTGAACACTAGATGTCAGTAACAGAAATACCAATACAGCTTTCCGAGATCCGTGCTGTTCTCGTGTAAAAAATACTGCGCAACAATGTTAAATGGCGGCAGACTTGGAACGCAACAAATAAATTCCTGAAAACCCCGACATTTAAAATCAGTTACCAAAAATTTAAACTGAAGTCTAAAATATATGAAAATAATTTATCGTAGGTGGTAATTAAAAGTGATGATCGATGAAAATCTGAAAAAATTACTTGCTTAGCAGACGGAAGAAATTTTAAAATTATAGAATTAATAAATATTATAACATCAGCTAACAATATTTCATTAAAACAAATCCAATTTATTTTAAAATATTTATAGATTCAGTCTGAAAATTTAAAACATAACAAGAGCAACAACCAATTCCAACAGCAAAAATAAATATAACGTGAAAATTAACGTTGAAGATTTGCTGAATAGGTAATGAGGGATTGTCCTAAATATTGAGACGAATAAAATTTTACTGTACAAAATGTCCTCTTTATTGTCGAAAACAACAATATTTTTACTGTTTTTCACACTACTGTTAATATTTTTAATAATTCTTAAACTTTAGAAACGGATAACAATTAAAAGAAAAAATATAAATAAAAGTTATCTACGAATGACAGGCAATCACATACAAAAGTAACATCGGTACAGTGTTAGTAAGGAAAGTACTTGCAGTTCTATTAAAATGTGACACTCTTCTCCGAGAAGTTTTGTCCGCTTATTCAATCGGAAAAATTTTATGCATGGAGAAACAATTTTGGCTTATGAAATTAAAACAATTCGAAGAAAATAACCTTTCACGTTGGTCAAGCGTATCCTATAAGCAAACAAATAATGTTTTCAATAAATTTTTATTGAAAGCAACTGCCGACAACTAAACACATACAACGATATGTGATTATACGTGCTGCTGATAACAGCATAATTTAATGTGATGACCGATCAAGTAGCAACTACTTCTCTATATTTTAAGAGTTTGTTTCCTATCGCAAATCAAAGGTATAACTAAATTATGCCAAAGCATCAACTTGTTAATTCATTTATCACATTTTTTACACTTTTTATTGTTCAAATTAATTTCAGTTAAAAATTCATTCATTCGATTTTGCATATAATCAATGGTAATTTTCAATCTGACCAACGATTTAATTCATTATTATACTCTCATATAATAAAATTTAATTAATATTTATTGTTATTTATATGATTAACGCCGACATGTCGAATAGACAGGGACAAATGTATGAAGACCGTTAAACGAAAGAAGATATGCATGCAGGCAGACAGTACAGAGTAAATGATTGCGTGTTTTAGGCCTTCTCTAATGCTACAAGTCTGTTGAAACGATGCAAGCCATTCATTCAGTCGTATCCGCTCTTCTAAACATATTTATCATTTGATTATCAAGCATCTGTGCTTTCTGTCAAGGTGAATTTAGATTAATTTCAGCTCATAAAACTTGAAAAAATATGAAAAATTTATAATAATATACGGACAAAAACTTTACGATCAAATAGTTGAATACTGTATCTATCATCTCGAACAGTTTCATCATGCTGGTAATACTATCACACAAACAATGCAATGAAACATGCCTACGTACAGCACATTGTGTGTGCTGTGAGGTGACATGCATGCACGCACACTCCAGCGCACATGTTTGTTTGTAGTGTAGTCGGAGTGCATGAAATGAACGTGTGACATTGCGTGCACTCACGGCCGAACCATTTAAATTAATGCAGTCGGAACCCTAACTATGCACCAGTCATGTCGTAAAAATGATTAAGGCGAACGTAAATACATAACAAAAGGTTAAGTACAGTGCTTACAACTTTCACGAACTTGTTGTTACATTTGGGTTATTTCACATAACAACATTGATATATAAAGGTATTGAAGGCAAGCATTCTTAGATTCATGAGGTGCGTCCGATCCAACGTATGTCACAGCCGCAGTCAATTTTAATTTAATTAAATATATTACAACCCAAAATGATTGTTATTTTTTGTTATGCAGTTCTGAGAACAGAGTCTTTGCAATGAAATTTAGTGCAATAAATGCTCAACGTCCAAACCAAACGCAGACATATTTGTACGTGTGTGCTAGCTCCGCATCAAACTTACAAAAATTTTTATTTCATTAGATTAAAAGCAAGTAGAACCAACTAGCTAGTTAGCGCCAATGACGACGCAAGAGAGGCACTTCTATTGCTCTTCCTCAGTTAATTTGCCAAACGAAAAATTAATTTTTTCATCAACCAATCAATCAATAATAAACGTAATGAACAAAAAAAAACAATAAAAATATTAACGAGTTTCTATACAAAAGTTTATTTCAATCACAAAGAATAGAAAATGAAAAAGTTTAAACAAGTACATCAAATGTTAAATGATGGTTTAATCTTAAAGCTGATTTCCGAGGTTTCACGTATCGTAGTCCCCATCCCTAACTCCCTACCTATCAGACCATTTTATTGTAAAAAGTTCATAATTGCCAGTTTATTACTTTCTTAAAAACCAAAAGTTCAAAGATGTCTACAGTATTTAATCATATTCTCGCCATATTCTTTTCATATAAACTTTAGTGAAAGCAACAGCACTAAAGACGTTACACGACTATAAATTGTATACAGTGTTCGAATTGTGAAAAAAAAGTTGGGGGTGAAGTTTTGAATGTAAGCATTAAACATCAAAATTAAATGAGAGGTGGAGGGTCTTATTTTAGAGGTAGGGGGTAAAACTCCCCCAACCCCCCTATCAATTCGAACCCTGATTATATACCATAAAAAGGTTTTTAAGCATTCAATTCCATTTCGAGACGATCTCAGATATGTATAAACCAGTTTTTCATAATATATATTGGAGCCCCAAGCAGAGAAGATTTTTCTTAACTGCAACCACCCGCATCTGCAGAGTTCACGTCCGCAACTGCTTATTATCTGCACCCGCACCGCACTCGCGAAAAGACAATCTAAATCGGCCGTCGTAATCATAATGGCTAAATCAACATACCAAACAGATCATAATGGCTAAATCAACATATCAAACAGAAATTATTTATACATGCATATATACAAAGTAAATCAAGAAATACCAAAATTTATATAACCAAATTAAAAAAACTCGAAACCGGTCAACATTTAATAAATAAATAGACATTATTAAAAAAATTGTTCAAAAAAGTAAAATTTAAGGCGACGACGAAAAAAAAACACCCGCCAACAAAAACATTGAACATTGGTATGGTGGTGTGAAGCAAAAACAAACATATAACAAAAAAATAGTCAGAAGTCGTAAGAATAGTAGTCATTCACCTACCTACAATTAAATTACTCTCAGGGCCCTAGCTTACCAATAATGATTAATTCATCTCACCTTCCTACAAATATGTATTTCTAAGTTTTAGGAATTTTGCATATTTCAGGTATTGTATTTTAAATATTTTAACGTTTTAGTTTGCATTTTTTGAAAAATTAACTAATTAACCAAGGAACCTTGAATTATGAAATATGAAATTACTATTGTAAATTTTAATAAAAATATTGCAATTTCGTAAATAAGCTAACCTATGTTAAGCGGTAGGTTAGTCACTGCGGTTTCGAAACAAATAGCAATATTTTCATTTAAATTGATAAAATAATTTCAAATTACATAATTCGATTTAAGTACAATGTTTTAAACATATTGAGTCAAATTTATATTTAGTTTTAGTTGTTTGTTAAAACCCGTGCAACTTCGTATGCCCACCATGGCTTCAGTAAACCACCCCAAACAAAACAGAACAAAACAAAAAGCTATATTTTTATTTAAATTGACAACGATAATTTTAAATTAAATAATTCGATTTAATTATATCGTTTTAAAAATATATTTTAGTCAATAAATTTTTTGTATTAGTTGTTTGTTAAAACCCATGCAATTTCGTAAGTAAGCCAACTAACTATATTTATTCAAATCTGCTGAAGTAATTAGTAGAAGCTTGGCTATATCAACGTGGACCCCAGAGAGACTCAGCTATGGCCATTATGCAGACAAACGTAAAAACAAAATTTTTTAATCTGAAAATTTTAAAAAATGGAAAACTTAATTTTGCTGGCGGTTTTTTAAAAACGCACATGAATCCGCATTCGCGGCAAACCGCACAAATAAAATCCGCAAGCCTCAAAACCTGCAGAGTTTTGAGAATTTTTATCCGCGCAGGTTGCGTGCGGTAACCGCGGTTTGAAACCACATCGCGGTTATCAACTTGAGGCTCTAATAGATATGAATCGTACACATAGAATAATAATGAATCGGATTTTAAACAAACAAACATAACCGATAACAAATTATTTATTTTTGTTGTTATTATTATATAGTGATGATTCGATTCTATGTTAAAATATCAATTCCCTTTCGGTTTCGGTCATAGATATAAATTATATATATCCATGGTTTCGATTATTTTCAGGTATAAAATTTCGATTTCGGGTTTTTTCGAACGAAATTCAACTCAATAATATTTTGTTTTTAAATATTATTGAAAGAATTGAAAAAATTAAATGTTAAAAACACATTATTTTAAGTCTTAAAACATATGTCAGAAATTATTATAAGTCTTAAAACATATGTCCGAACTCAGAGTAAACATCAATCTAATTATACCGTCCAACCACTTCCAATATTCAATAAACTTTTTGTTTGTATTCCTCCTTAGAATGCACTCCTTAGAAGTTTTAGAAGGATAAAAATCCACGTAACATGAACATTTAGTAAGAACATAGAGTAATAATAAATCGATCCACAACTTAATTTTATTTCTATGCCACCCCAAAGTTTCCCGGTTTACGATCATTATATATATCCATGTTTACGATACCTTATATATTCATGATTTTTTTTATCTTGGTAGCCATTTACATTTGTTTACGTTTGGATTAATTTTGCCTAAATTTTCCTTGGATATTAGAATATTAGTTATTTAAAAGTTAGTTGTGTTCGTTTCGTAGACATGAAGATTAAAGAAGTTGAACAGTTGAAGTTGTGGCTCATCAATGCCGTTTCACCATTGTATGTTTTTATTAATTTGGCTTTCAAAATTTTGATTATCATGATGCCATGTTTTCCTTTTGGTCTAGCTAGCTTGCTTGCATTTTGGTTTTGCGTGCACTTCGTATCTTCCAATTTTATTTATTAAATTTATTCATTTTATTTTTTGTTGCTATTTTTTAAAAAATGTTTAGCTTAATTCAAGACTTAATTAATAACTTGTAATTAATTCACTAAGTAAGTTGTAAAAACTTTCAACGAATCTTTTTATTTTATTTTCATTTTTCAGCTCATCTGGATCTGCATCTCTAATGCTAATCTTTTTGGTCATCTCACATCTGATCTTTCTGCTATGTAATTTACCTTTATTCTATGGATTGCAACTTTGTTTCTTATATATAATTCCTTTTAAATTGTTAAAACAAGTAACCAACTTGCTTACAGTTCATGTGTACTCTTTTTTATAATTAATTAATGTGAAAATTAATTAAGTGAAAATTAGTCAAAAATGTTTTTGTATTTTTTATAAACTTTCCAGAAAATACATTACAAACTAATATATAAATATATATTTATATCACCTGGAATACAATAAATTGGATACTTTTTAAAGAATTATTCAAATAATTTTACTATGATATCAAAAATATAAATAGTTAAGTTTTTAATTATTAAAATTTAAAATTAAGCCAACAAAGTATCTATTATAATAATAAATATCTCTTAAAATTTTAATTTTTTTAGTTTTTCACTTCATATTTTTTGAGCAATTTTTTTATTTGTACCAATTAATTAAATAATTTTTATTATTATTATTATTATTATAATTGTTATATGAACACACAAAGGAAAATTATTATTGCAAATACTATCGACTAAATATTCAAAATATTTTTCTAATAATTTTATTTACATTTATAGCCACGTTTTTGCTTATGTAAGAGAAATTCCAATGAACACAAAATTTAATCAACTCTGCTGATGATTAACTAATAAAAAAATTTTTTGTTCACGATACACTGGCTTCACTCACTGCTAATATGTTAATACAATGCTGAATCGTAAACATGATGTTCAGAGTTTAAAACCCTGGTTATATTGCATTATGCTGAGCTAAACATTTCATCTATATCTAATTCTACTCTACTGCCAATGCATTTATATTTGTGTATATATTTATAAACATTTGTATGTCTATATACAAATATATATATATATATATATATATATATATATATAGGATTTTAACTTCGTAGCTTATAGTAAATAAAGTCATGTACCCTTTATGGATATGGCATTTAAATTTTAAATATCCTGCAGAATATGTGATTGAGATTTTATTTATTTATTTTTTTGTTTAATTATTTTAAAATTGTTATAATATAATTTTTTCATATTATTATTATATTAATTGGTTAATTTAGTTTAAAAAGTTTAGTTTTCTGTTTGTTCATTATGAGTTACATATGTTAATTTAAATTTCATGATTTAATAACTTCAAATGTAAGTAAGATCTTGCTTTCTCCTTTTTTATTTTGTTTTTTTTCCTTGCATGTTTTATTGCTTACCTCTTTTTTCAAAATAATAAAAGTAAAGTTCAGTTGAATTTTAGTTTTATCGTATTTTACTTACTACCAGGATTAATTAATACTGAGAATATTAAATATTATTAAATGCCAAAATATTTTTCAACTATATGTCGCCATATTATTACCAATGACATCACATCATCACCAACAACGTGACATCACCAACAATATGACAACACCCATAATAACCATAAACAACCAGGTGTGATGCAGAGCCCGAAGACTTAGCCAGGTACGTACTTGCACTTCTCAAAAAAGAGAAACCAGAAAAAGAACTTGAACAGTTATGCCACAAAGAGTTGGAGATATTTTTTAAAGATAGTAAGTTCTGAACAGCTTTTTTGATCATTAGACAATTTAACAATTTTTTGTGTATGAGAATTAAAAGGAATTTAAATTTAAATAAAAGCATTGTTTTAGTAAAGACTGAAAATTTGAAGTTTTTTCCTTTAGTTTATTCATAATTTTATGTCTATTTAATCATTAAAAATTTAAGTCTGAGTATTTTAAAATAATTTAAAAGTTAAGTAGATTGGAGATATTTATTATGAAATTTGTGGTGTGCATGTATTAAATGTTTCACAGTTGTCTGAGAGATATGCAGACTTAAAACTTTAAATATATAATGAAAAACTGCAGTAATGAATAATTTTAAAAAATTATTTGCAGACACCCTGGACTTCATCACAAAATTGTTTGCGGCTCTGAGCACAGAGTCCTACATAACAAATTCAGCACTGACGACATCGGAGCACAATCCACTCACTGAGATTAACAACAACCTCAAATCAGATGCTGCTATTTCCAACAAGTCTGCAGGCTCTGATGGTCGACCAACGAGCATCAAACAGCACAGCACTAGGTAATCTTTTTAGTGTTCTAATAAGTTTTTCAGCATGTTGATGCTATTTTGTTAACACTTTAATTTATTTAAACGTAAAATTAATAATGTTAATGTTATTTAAAAAGTTCAAGGTCCCGACCTTCCAAGGTGGATGATTTGAGGTCGAAGCTGACATCTGATTCTAATGCTGCTGTTGACGACCACAGAAGACATGAGACTGTAAGCTTATTTGTTTCTCACAATTCTTTCAAAATGTATCTTCCACTTGATGACTGATGGATTATGTTGTATCGCAGCAAATAATAATTAAAATAAATACTATATCAGTGTTTAATAATAATTTAAAATGTTAAATATTGTAAATCTTCAAAAATCTCTACTCTGCACAGGATCGCAGGGAGAGGAGAAGAAGAAGTCGAAGCAGAGAGAGGAGCAGATCCAACGAACGCAGGTTTGCAAGGAATGCCGTGTTAGCTTCATTATACTTTTTCATCAATTTTTTCATTTTATTAACTAAACCTTTTTTTCTAAAATCTGTTAGTTTATTCCATCAATATAGCTCTATCTGCATTTTCAATAATGACTTGATGAGTTTTGCTCATTTTTATGGAATTTTTATTGGGTTGAACCACAGATATATTTATTTTTAACTTGAGTCTCATTTATACTTTGTAATCACTGATTCGTCATTAGTTCATCTTCACTTTATTTCTGATATTCTTATTTTTTCTGATATTATTTATTTTAAGTCTTGTTAGATTCTTATTAAACTGGTTCATGCCAAAGTTTAACTTTAAAAAATTGTTTGCATCAGACGGAAGGCGAGTGCAACAACAAGCAGTAGGTACTCATCCAGACACCATCATCATCATCACGAGGATCTGAGGAATACTCGACTGCGCCGACGATCGCGTGATCGTTCGAGGTCACGAGACAAGTCAAGGTCACATGAACGAAATAAAAAAAGATCACGTTCGCCATTGGGAGAGTCTGGATTCAGGTCTGCAAAGTACTTCTCTTCCTCTACATCTGCTAAGAAGCGATCAAGATCTCATTCAAATTCCAGAAGGAACCAAGGAGTTATGGAGGAAAATAAAGATGAGATGCTTGTCAGTTCTGTTGTTAGAGATGGAGCGGAGGAAAGAAGAAAACTTTCTACTGGTTAAAATTTAAATTTAAAAAATTTTTTCTTTATGTAAAAACTGAACATGATAGTAATCAATTTTTTCCTTATATTTTACAACACCTACGTGATTTAATTTGTGTAATTTGTTTGGAATCCAGTTTAATCATGTCACATCTACGTAATATAATCTGCATTATATTTCAGTTTAACCAGATGACTTATCAATTTGTCAAATTTATAATTTTTCGCATCATTTTACTCGGAAATACATATATGTTTTGTTCATTTACTGATTCTTGTAAATTGTACAGACTGTAAGTTGAAGTTTATAATGTTGGCTATTTGTATTTACTGCTAGGCTTTTCAAGTTTTTTACTGTTTCAACTTTTCAAAAATGATATATAAATGAATTAGTGTCACTGTTAAAACATTGTTCATCAGGCATAGATTATTATTTTGAAATGATTAATCTGACCATACAAATTCGTTTAACATTGTGCAGGTCACAGTCGGAGTAGCAGCATAGACCTGAAGGACGAGAGACAGGATTACAGAATAACAGTGCCTCTGGACAACATGATGGCTCCACATCACCAAGCCACCCACCCCATCACTCTTCCCCCTCCCATTCATCACAATCTCCAACAGTTCGCCACGCATCCCCCCATTTTCATGGGTTTGTCTTACTTAACTTTTTCTTGCTTTCATAAATTTTTTTTTGGTAGTATATAATTAATTGTCTTTTTGTGTTGGTATATTAATCTGTATTTAAATTGTGTTGCAGCTTCAAACCCGTCTCTGGCTCCAGCACCATTCCTTGGACCGCCACCTAACACCAACATGCCTCCCCCACAGATTTCTTCTTCCATGCACCAGGATCCCACTTTGGTTGTTCTAGCTACCGATGCGCAGGCCTCACTTCCGATGGGTTTGTGGTTTTAATGTTTTTATTCTGTGTGTAAAATTTTTGTTTCTTAATCAGGCTTGGTGCATCAGAGCATGAGTCCCATTGTTTGATTGGCGAAAATAATATTCCATTTCAATTTCGTTTTATAGATGTAGTAAGTACTACTATGCTTGTTCCGACGCGTATATTTAGTTATAGGAACTTTATGAAATGATCACAAATGATTTTAATATTTTCTTTAATTTAAATTTTAGTTTGCGTTTACATAAGTAAACTGTAGTAAGGTACATGCAAATTATTTGATCGAATAGATTCATAATGTTACTTATATTACAGGTGCATTTTCCTCACCACCTCCGGCAATGGGGCCATTACAAGGGGCTCCCATGATCCTCGGTCACCCTCCCCCCTCCATCATCCATCAGGTCCCTCCACCACATTTTCGACCCACACCCGCATATTCAGCCATCTCTACGAACGAAGAGACCAGTTTGTGTTTGTGTGGTGTTAATGGCATGATTGCAATGTTGGCTGTTGTTGTTTGCTATGCTGCGATTGAGTGATAATGCAGATGAGAAAGTTTGAGAAGTAAAATGATTAACACAATGCAAAATTTCTGTTCATCTTATTTTTGGTTTAATTTTGCTTCTGCATAATAAGTTGATTGAAGCTTATAAACATTTTATTAATGATTTATAAATGAAATTTTTTAAAAAATTGGTATTATAATTATTTCATTTAGGTTTGCCATTTGATGTGCCACCGTATATTCCAACATCTATAAAGAGCAGATTAGGTTTGCTTTGGTTTTTTTTTCATTTGCCACCCTTTGTAACTTGGAGGTTGTGCTGTACATTTTGTTTCATTTATTCTTGTGCATGTATGGGTATTTTTGTCTTCTCAAATATTAGTTTTTTTATAGCGCTTGTTTATTATATTCGATTATTTTTATGGCATCCAGGCTACAAAACGAAGCCAGTTAAAAATATGGAAGCAGTGATGCAAAAACTTCCAAACTCCGTACAGATAACTACAACAACATCATCAGGTCCCACGACAACAACAACAACAACAAACGTTCCCAGTGGTTCTTCACTTTTGATCAACAACATTCCTCCAACAAAGAATAACATTTCTTCAATTGATCAACAGTTTTCCAAGTTTGGCACCATTCTTAACATTCAGGTCAGTCAATCTTTAGATAGCAAAAGTTCTTCTGCCTGTTATATGTATTTGTTTTTAACTTTATTTTAACATTTCTGTTAAAAACCCACAACAGGTAAATTTCAATGGAAATCCCGGATCTGCCCTGGTTTCCTTTTCCACCCACAAATCAGCAGAGGCAGCTTTCAGTAGCAGTGAACCGGTGTTCAACAATCGATTCATTGAGGTCAAGTGGTACAACAGAGGCACTAACGAAAATAACAGCAACAATAACAATGCCAATGTAGCTAACCTTGCTTCCAATAATAATTTCCAATCTTCTAGAGTAAGTTTTTTTTTATTCACAAGTTAATAAACCTTAGATAAGAAGTTTATAATTGTATGTTTTGTTGAATACTTAAACATTTCCTACAAATGGATTCAATATATACTAGATTATAATAACAAATTTATCAAAACTAATCACAAACTCTACCTTACCTTACTCAGATTGTTGTGTCCAGTTTGAAGAGATCAGTGAAAGAAAGATTAGGCAACAGTAGCATGAAGATACAATTTAGTAACAATGTTGACAACAAGGTAATAACGACGATCTCATCTACAATAAATGAAGGTGTTGAAGTTGACAAGCAGCTCGTTGGTGACGACATTAACATTGCGGTGTCTTCTGATCTGCCTGCTGCCAATGAGCATGGAAAGGTTTCTACGTCTTCTTTTCTTTTTTGTTTTTTTTTGTATGTTCGTTTTATTTGAGTCTGTGCAACCAAACAGCAGCTGCAATACATCATTTGCCCACTTAGTTCAGAACATTTTACATTCATAATATCAATTAGAGATTTTTATTTTTATTTCTGGTTTTGTTCAGCTGTATAGCTGCATTTTATCTTTTTCTATTTCGTTTCATTTCAGAGGACTGTACTGATTGTTCCTCCCAACTCACAGCAAGTACAACAACAACAACATGTGCTTCAGCAGCAACAACATGTGCTTCAGCAGCAGCAACAGCATGTGCAACAGCAACGTACACAACAAGCAAATGTTGCAAGAACATTTCTCCCGTCATCAACCAAATACATCAATTACCAGAATCATTCATTCAAGAAGACCAGGAAACCACCTCAGATTGTACAGTGCAAAAATGAGATCTTGGTTTGTGTTTTTTGGCTCTTATAAATTTTGTTGTTTCATTTTATTTAATTATATGATTGGAAGTGAATTATTTATATGAATTAATATTATTATAATTAAAAAAGTTCACTTTGTTTTGCTATGTGAGTTGTATGGTTTTCAGTTCTAACTGTGATAATTTCTTATTTATTACATCTTGTCTTTCTTTCTTATTTCGTTGAGCCATCACTACAGACTCACATGACATTAAAAACTTTGTCATATCTATCTTTGATCTCGTATTGGTGTTGTATGTTTTTTTACTTGTGCTTATGCTAATTTGACTTCTTTATTTTAAAAAATCTGAAATTTCCTAGACAGATGAGGGTGTGTTACAATGATCATCTCTAAAGTTAAAAATTTTACAATAAGAAAAAATTATTTATATATATAATAAAGAAGACAAATACATAACGATGTATTAAATTCATATCGACAGGAACAGAAGCAAGAGTTTTTGAAGAAAACGTACGATTTCATGAACAAGAATCGTCTGCTGATAGAAGAGGCCATCAAGAAACAAAAGGTTTGAACTCTTTATAGTTATGTTATTGTAAATTAAATGTTTCAATTTCCTAGTTTAATTCTCATTTGTTATTCCACAAAGTTTTGTTTTAACAAAATGCTTCTATTGTTTAATAGTTTATTGTTTAATATTTTTCTGTCGTTCAAAAGGATTGTTAATTAAAATATGTACTACCATTGATTCCTTTGCATGTCACAGGAGATCGTGGAGCAACTGCAAAAGCCTGGAATTAGTAGTGAAGAGAAGATGTCGTTGAAAAATGTTTGTTCATTTTTTTATTCAACTAAATCACCCACTAAATTAATGAACTAATTAATGGAATTTTTTAAATGTATTTGTGCTGTGTTAATATTGATTTTATTTCTAATCAATTAATTTGGAAAAATGGTCGCTAATGCTTTCTTTCATGTTTCTATTGCCAATCAACTTGCTAATTTTTAATAACAGAAACTGGAGAAGTATGAAGCGATGATTCGACAGTGCAGACGTGATGTCAGTTTTGACACGAAGCTCATATACAAGATACCTGCCGTTGTGTCAACCTCATCGTCCACGTCATCATTGCCACTGCAGCCATCAACGTTACAATCTGCAAATATTACCAATACGTATCGAACCTCACACCCAGATGTCAGTTGTCTTTTCATGTCATTTTGGCGTCATTCGTTTTGGTGCTTTATTAGTTATTGTGCTTAACATTTTTAATTTATGTGTTGCTCAGCAGGTTACATTGCTGTTTTCGTATTTGAATGTGTGATCATATATTATCAGATTTCTGTTTAATTTCACCTCATTTGCATTAATCGGTTGGTGCAATTTATTTCCTGCCTGTCTCACATTTTACGTTATAATTTAAATAATTCAAATGACAGAAACTAAAGAAAGAGCTACTTGATTTGGAGTTGGAAGAAATATCAAAGAGGAATAATGGAGAGGATGTCACGGACGTTCAGAACAGGATCAATGCTCTTAATTATCAGGTATAATCATTACTTCTATCTTTGCTTACATATGCACAGAAATCCAACTTTTGCACCTTCATCTACAGGTCTCCATGTTAAAAAAGACAAAATTGAGAAGGAAAATGACGAAATTCGGTCCCGGCCAGACCAGCAAGTACCGAATTGGTGCAGCACCTTACATGAAGAGTCGCAAGGCGCAGAACAGTCTCTACATGTCTACTGTGGCATTGAGAAAGATGGACAAGAGACCAAAGCAGCTGGTGGTGTCTGGCTTCGATGCCAATCTCAAAAATAGCGTCATTGCTCATCTCGGGGTAAGTTCGTGACTGTGCTCATTTAACGAGTGTTACTTCATTCCTTTCATTCTGTTTTCGTTTTATTCGTATAAAACACGAAAATGGCGTCTTTTTTTAAACATATCTACAGCACAATTGTAGAAAATTGTAATACATTAATTTGTGTGATGCATAATGTTAATTAATAAATTGCAGAAATTCGGAAACATGGAGCGATTTGTGGAGGATGGCGAGTTGCTACTAGTCACATATTCAACGAGGAAGGAAGCTGAGAAGGTAAGTAACATCTCATTATATTCTATCACTGTCATCATCATCTTCATTTACATGAGCTGCTCGGGCGCATCATTTCAATATTGTTTCGACGTCACTTTGTATTTAGTATTTTTATTAAATATTATTTTTCACTAAATGGTATTAGTAGTAGGTCATGGTGGTGCAGTAGCCGGGTTCAAATGCGAATGACATTCCCGCATATCACATCCATTATGTGGAATGTGTGGGTTTGGCTGAAAAATAAATGATTAAAAGAGATTAGATAATAATATTTTGCTAATAAAATACTTTTTAATAAATTATATTGCTTCATTTTAGGCGGCTTTGCTTGGTGCAGATTTCGGTAACATCAAATTGAATATTTCTTGGCCTAAAACAACCAGGTCATCGCCGTCACTTGTGTCTAAATCGTTATCATCACTGCACAATGACGTCATTACTGAAAATTTAATCCTTGCTCCATTCAAAGAGGAGAACGATGATGACGTTGATGAGAATTACCCTCACCAGCAGATTGAAAATGTTGGTGCCGTTGTAGCTGCAAATGATGGCGTTGATGGAGAGCCAAATCACGATAGTGATGATGAAGATGGTGGGGAGGAAGATGACGACGAGGACGATGATGACAGTGATACGATGATTGAGCTGGTCATTGAGGATGATGGTGCAAGAGAACTTGTCGACCAATCGGTCAGTGTCTGCTTACATTCCTCTCACAATCCTATGCTTTCACGATAAGATATATTGCTTTAATTTCAATATTGTAACATTTTTCTATCTTTATAATGCGTAGCTATACTTCTCATCTCCTACTTCAATTTGATCAAAACAAAACTTTAATTTACGTTAAATTTACTTCTTATTTATGCATCTTTTGTAATTTTGGTTAAGAAAGAATTTGATTGGATTTTGTAGAAAATTGTTGAAAAAGTAAATTTTTTCATAATCATGTTATAGTTGTGCAAAAATGACGATTGTGATGATTCAATGAACTGTTTTTAAATGTCTGTTTTTAGTAATAAATAATAAACTGTAATTGCATTTGAAATAGCTGGATGACTCAATGCTTGATGAAGAATCTTAACGTCGCTGGTGGTTGCGCTTCTGTCTGCCTGCCTGCCTGTCTCAACCACGAACCATCGTTCATTTCAATTATATTAATCATTATTACATTACTACCGTACCTGACTATTTGAAAATATTCATAGTTTATTAAGTTGTAACATTTTTTTGTTGACATTCTGCTTGTTTTGGAGTTCTCTTTAATTAATAAAATATTTCAAATATCACAAAAAGTAACAAAACTTGTATAAACAAATTTTTTTTACAATTAAATGGAATAGAATGTATCTCGTTGTGTTTGAACTCCGGAATAACAACTGATGAAAATTGAGTGCTGAGGTGTTTGAGTTCACTTTAGGATGATGCTGAATGTAAAATTGTATTTTTCGTACAAAATGTGAACGTCACTCGAAGATGATTTGATACAAACGTTTACAAATTAGAGATGTCTAGAATGCATGGATATATATGATATATAGATACCCATGCTAGAACGTCGATTCGATATTCACAATAAATCAAGATGAACTATACTAAATTGAGCGTAAGAAGCTTCAAAACGTGATAAACCGCGTGGGTATTGTACAATCATATAAATAAATTAAATTATATAATATTATAAATAGGTATTTAATATATAATAAGAATTTTTATATTTGTAGAGCACGATTTCAAGTCTATCAATTTTGGACAAGTTTTCTATATAGGTTACAGGCTATGGTTTTCTGTAACTATGTTTGTCAAATTTTTCTAAATTTTGACGATGGCATTATCCACTATAGAATATGAATCACAGCTGAACATAAGCGGTACGAATAATCGGTTGTTTACCTCGGTTTTGACAAGAAAAGTTTATATATAAACAAATTTAATAAATAACTAGTTATTGCAAGAAAATAATTTTAAAACTCAAAAAATTCAAATGTTCATGAAGTTCTACGCGCTGCAGTGCTATCCTGGCAATCTTTCGCTGATCGGACAAGTGAGTTTCGTTCTTCTCTTTGGCAGGTCGTTGTTTTTGTAATGAAGGATCAATTTGTTGGTCGAATCAAATTTTTTCTCGCCATCTAGTGTTACATAATTTTCCTGCAGCGAGCGTACAAAGTGGCGTCGTTACAATTAAATATTGAATAATTGAAAATAAGTTTTTGTTAAAATAGTTAAAATCAAGCGCCAGTTTTATGACACACTAAAAAGGAAAGAGCTTTCAATAATTTTGTCATATGCTATTTTTGAATGATTGGGCTGTTATTTGTTCATGGTTAGTTCATTCTTTCATACAAATATTGCCAAACTTACGCCTTGAAAAATTTTGAATTTCCTTGGTTGATACTCAGATATGACTTCTAAAACCTTGAAAGATTGGTTTATTGTCAATTATTTAAATTTATTCTCAATTAATTTTGCAAGCATAATCATGTATATCCATGAGCATAATTCATCCATCATTCTAAAGATCGAAACAAACCAACATCAAAATTTTTTTCGCTTTTTCTGATCATGTATGTTCCTTCTGCTCCATATTGTACTAAATATCTTGAATAAAAAAACGTTCAACATTTATAATAAAGTAAATAAACGATTGAAACATTCCTAACACAGACGTGTTCTCTTAAACTGGTATAGCGTTTTTTTATTATACTTTTAGCGGCTCTGAAGAGAACTCAGTAGACACGCCACACAAATCCAGTTTTACACAGACACAAGTGTGATATCGACGTTTCATGTTCATCGTATTCCTCTCATTAGAAATCATACAGAAATCATGAAGTCACGCGTTGATTTTGAATTTATTGAGGGAACCTCATGATTATGGGATCGGCAACAATAAAAATACGGTTTTATAAGACAGAGGCTTCCAGATCAAGTACATGTAAAGACAAGATGTTCAATTTTTACGTTTAATTAAGTGCAAGGTATGAACAAGTTACTGAACAAACAAGCGTATTTATTTAGCAACTAAATTGATTTATTCAATCATTTCAAACATCTTACTTTTTTCCTTCGGCTGCATGGCCGTCCCATCTGGCTTGCTTCTCAAAATTTAGCTAATAAAAACCATATTTACATAATAAAATATAGGCACATTTAAATATATTTGGAAAATATTTTATACAATAACGTTTAAAGTTTAGCTAATAAAAATTATATTTATAATAAAAAATATATTGAAGTATTTAAAATAAATTGTATTCAACGGATAAATGATACTGCAGGTAATTATGAATTAACGTCGTATCGTATGAATATTTACTTACTTTTTCGCTGACAGGAAACCTTATTCTGTTGAAAATGTTATTTAGTTAAAAATAAGCAATTAAATTTTATTTTTGTATTTTATTGATAAGTAATACACCGTTTCGTTGTTGTTTCCCGTTCATGTTTTCTTTATGTGAAAGAATTTTTAAATTTTTAATTTTTTACATTTTATATGTTGTAGTCCCTTGTTCCGTATTATCTTTTTGGAGTATCAAACGAGTATATATAATTATACAGAATTTATCACAGCCATCCAAACCCAAATCATTCAAGGCCATGTTGACCATGTTTCTCTTCAATTTTTCATTCAGCTTTTGTTTATTTTATAATGGTACCATTATATATATATATTATATATCACATATGTTCATGTTGCACTCAAATAGCTAGTTTAACGCTACACTCTATAGACGACCATCAAACGTATTTATATCTGAGTATTCAAGTTCTTTTTTGTTATTATTTGGTAAGGAAAATATCCAACAATCATCACTGAGCATGAGAAGTTCAGTGAACAAAGAAATTTTAATTTCTGAGCAACCGTCTATGATCTACTTAAATAATTTTTCCATTGATATGGAAAATGCATCACAGCCTGGATCGTCTAACGTTAACAATAACAAAGACAAATGAAAAGCAATGATTAATGTTTAAAAAATTTTAGAAGAAAAATTTATGGCATTTGGAAAAAAAAATATGGCTCCACGTACTTCGAACTTTCTGCATTTTGCGTCTGATGAAAATTTTAACATAAAATAAACGTATTTTAAATAAGAAAGCCACGTAAAATAAAACATAATAAAAAATATTTATAGAAGACGAAGAAGAAATTATTGTTACCGTAGACGTATTCCCAGCTACAAAAAGAAAACAATATTATTATTTTCAATTTTTATAAATGAGCTCTGCGGGTAGTTGCAAAATGGCAAAAATTTTAATATTAAGTATAAGAAGATGAAGATTTAAATTTATTGCTGGAGAGTCAGATTGAGTGAAGAAAAGGTTAAAACCTCAAAAAAAGCCGGTACAATAAATAATTAATGGGCAAAAAGATTAAATAATTTTATAACTACTAATCAACAGTGTAATGTTTCCAAACATTTTTTAAGATTTTCACCTGGCGCATTTCTCGTTGATGGATCAGGTCGATTGATTTGATTGGATGTTGATTTTTTGATTGGAGATTTAAAAGTTGGTGAGTCCGGTAAGATGAATGGAGGCAGGGGCGGTGGCACCCTGCTGCTGCTGCTGCTCCCTCCGACGCTTCTTGTTTTATTATCGAAAATCCTCGCTGGAGGAGACATAGTCATCGAACATGAATTCGGTTCTTTTGAATTTTAATTTAAGATAAATTATAAGGTGGGTGAAAGTAAGGTTTTTATACTTTGCAAGTTGTTGGGCAATACCAAATAAGTATACTTCAAGCTTTACTTGAGGTGATAATTAAAATACAAATCATATGGTTGCACTGGCGTAGTGAAGTCGTAAAAAAAATTAATACTTTTTGAGGACAGCATGAAAATTTTTTTTTTTTTCATCATACATAAATAATCATAAACGCTAACTATTTTTAATGATCGGTTTCACATCATGTTCTGTTATGTACGAGTATTCTCTTTCTAAATCTGTTTATAAATTCAAAATATATCTTTGGTCAACTTGCAAATCAACTTTTTTTTTAAATCTTAAACCTGAATCATCGGCGTGTAGGTCACTCCTCCGTTTATAGCGATCAAAGTAATCGCTTGTCGATATTGGTGTTTCTGTGTCAAATATCCCACTGTCACTTGATGTCGTCGACATTGTTCTGTTTATGAGAATTGTGAAAGTTATCATTCAAGTTTTATCTGCAGAAAATATGATAGTTATAATTCAAAACATACTCAAAAGAACTCAGTTTGTGTGCTTTAACCAATTCTTTTTTCAACACTTTCATCCAAACCTGATAATAAAATTTTTTTTTAAATAGCGTTTTTGAGCAAAAATTAAGCTTACGTTTCTTTCATTGTTATCTAATGCGCTGAAGTACTTAAACTTTTCCACTTCATCCAAAGTGTAGGAAATCTTAAAAGGGAATGGGCCAGATTTTGTGGATGCTTCATCAGCTCTTGCAACCCTGCAAACATCACAGTTACGTTGAATAATTAATTTATTGTAAAATATTTCATTTAATTTAACATACTGTCTGTAACCAAATAACGAAAATGCTTTTTCATAAGAACGATCATTTTCATTTTTGAAAAGATACACACAACTTTCAGATACCACAACGAATTTCTTGTTCCCTGTCATTTCATATAAAGTTATTTATTCATCATTTTGTGTTATTGCATTGCATAATATTTGTAATTGTGAGTAATGACAGAGTAGATACTAACAACATGGTATGCAGTTGAAAAACTTTGTATCTTTTTGCATAAGCACCCCACTGTGTCCATTTTGGCTCAGCTCTTTGTAGGCTTTATCAAAATAAAAAAAATCTTTAATCTTTAGTAAAAAATTTTACAAATCAATCACGTTTTACGCAATTAAAAATTGATACTAACTTTTATTTTTGGTTGGTTTCGGGCAATCTAACTTCTCTTCTATGTTTTCCATTTTCATAAACTAACAATTAGCTTATGGTACCGGAGGTAACAGCCAGTTCAGTTCATCTTTGTTATCAATGCAATTGTAATGTTTGTGCTTCCGTTTATTTTATGTGCAAAGCAGAGCGTTTCTCTTTTGTCGAAAGGTAAACTAGGAAGTAATCTGATTACGTATAAAAATAACTTTTTGCCTTGAGTTATAAAACAATATCATTATTTTGATAAATAATAATTAATCTGTTTTTTAGATTATTTAAAGATAAAAATCAGTCAAATTTCATCTGACATTAAATCTTATTCTGGTTTTCAAGATAATATCCCAGTACACGTTCTATATGTGGTAATTCCCATAGAACAAGTGCTATTTTTATTAGACGTAATTTTTACCTTAAAAGTTTACTAATTTAATTATAAAAAGATAGCAAATATTTTGCCCTCATATTATTTAAAAATTGGACATTTTACGTAATATTATGTAATGAATTACAAATAAATTAAACCGATTGGTTTTTTGTTTATTTGATTGATGGCTGGCTAAATGATTTTTTTTAAGAATATAGACTGGTTAGAAATTTATTTCGCGATTGAGTAATTAAGGGATTTTTGTTGATTGATTCATGATAGTATATCTTACTCTATACATTGATACCTGGCCGAAAGTGCACGGATCATTCGTATAGAAATTGAGATATAGTGCTTGATTATAATGTTGACTTGGAGTCATCTGCATTTTAATATATATGTTTACATTACCTACTGGTTAATTTAATCAATATACATATATACATCTGTCATTGGATGATATTACAGTACTCTGTATCATATATAAAATATAATTAATGTATAAAAAAATTTAGATATTTGCCGATTCTATTTCTGCAATCCAGTATAATAAGTAATGGGTGTGTGACGTTAATGCTTCCAAATTATAACAATACATGGGTAATTTTATGTCACATCATGACGTCATGAAATACAAAATTTAAACGTCTATGTAAGCAAAAAAATATTGCCCGTGTGTTCGAGCAACTGTTTTATCGGTCAAAAATCGATGCGAATGAATTGAATGTAATTACGTTGAAATTTTCGGTTAAAATTGATTGTAATAATTAATTTTTTAATTCAGTGAAATGTTTCGCGAAATATGTTTAATTTATTAAAAGTTTAAGAAGTTGAATTATTTATTTTCAATTAGAAACTTTTTCTTATTAAAATACTTAATACACAAAACGAAAAATGAGAAAAGCTTATTTGTAACATATTATATTATAAATATATTATTCATCAAACTATTTTTCATTCTTCAAAATTGTTATAGTTGTTAAAATATTTTTATAGAATCATTTTTAAATCATTAAAAGAATGTCTTCATCTGATTCTGAAAGTAGCGAAATTGATGACAGATTCAAGGAAGCAGCAGTTGGTGAGTTAGATTTTACCCCATTTATTAAAATTTTATTATTTTTAAATAGTCGATGATAATGAAATTAATTATTTATGAAATGATACTTTTGTAACACAGATGCTAGCTCGTTTTATTCTACATCACAAAAAGAAAATCATAAAAAGCATCAAGCAATAAAGTACATTTTTTTATATTCTCCTTTTGAGTTGCTAGTTTTTAAAAAAAATTTTAATTTTAAAAAGCAGAACTCGTTCAGAATTTACAATAACAGAGGAAGAGAAACAATTTTTATCTACATTTCTTTTTGATATCCTTGAAAAGTATTAGATTTTTTTTATTACTCAACTACGCCAGTGTATTCCTATGATTTGTATTTTAATTCAAGAAAAATACAGAGTTTAAATAATGCTCCTAGCACTAATTTGGCATTGCCCAATTTGCAAAGTATAAAAACCTTACTTTCATCTTATAATATTATCTTGAACTAAAATTCATATAAAATTATATATATATTTTGATCCAGAGGAAATAACGTTGTTTAAGAATCAAAATAAACATGTTGATCAAAATACTGATAAATCACAGAAACGACCAAATACAAAAATTAAATTAAAGAAACGAAAAAGGTTTGTATTTGTCTTTTGTAAAAAGTTTTCACGATAAAGCTTTTATGACACTTTCCATCCTCTTGCTGTTCTATCATCTCATAAATTTTAAACTTTTTAACAACTTTCTAATGGGCAGTTTTTTTTGTTCAAGTCCAATAAAAATGAGTAGTTAATCATGTCTAGTCATACTGATTACACTGCACAGATTGTACTGATTCTTATGCAGAACATGTCAACATCACACATAACTTTAGTTTCTACTTTATACAAAATGTTTTGATTTTGTCATGGGTTATAAGGGTAATTTTATAAATTTTTGAAAGATATCTTTTACAAAAATAAAATGATTGTAATGAAATATTAATTCTCAGAAGTTATGAAAAAATGAAACAAGAAGACCTTTTATCAGTTGCTGTTTCCGGATCAGAAATTATGGCTGAAAGTTGCATATTGAATAAATAAAACATATCAAAAAAATTATCTTGTCTCATCAGTTTAAACTCCGCTTTTATTAAAAAGTTTTTCGTTTTCAACATAATCGATTGATACAGTAGATTTGAATAGTATAAAAACATTCTGAAGAGTTGTTAAAATTACAAATAAATTTAGTTTTAGAATATTTTATCCTAATATGATGTATCTGGAACTATCGACCAACATAGAAACCTGCTCCTTCTCCGACTTCTTTTTTTGCTTTAGTTTCAGTCTGATCAGGTTCTTTTGTTTTATCTTTGTCATCTTCATCTTCAGGTTTGTAAAACAGATGGAAAAGCTTTGCAACTTCGGCGTAATCATCAAATTTTCTGCTTTCTTGAATAATCTGCATAAATTTTTAAATTAATTGAGTTTGAATTGAGTATGAAACATCAAATAGATATAAATCTGAATTGGTAAAACGAAATTTTATATTAAAATTAAGTATGTTTATGGATGGCTGACCTGTCTGGCCACGCTCATGCCACTGAAAACGTTCCACATCAATACGCCTACCACGACGTCATCTTTCAGGTAGAAGACAATACCTTTCCTGTACTCATCATCATCCAAAGAGTTGAGTTTTGATGAGGTTTCTTCAAGTGTTAATTCTTTTATTTGTGGGTTTGGATCTGTCTAAAAAATATTAATTAATAAAATATTGTACATCAAAACAGAGTGAATGGTAAATAGCGTGAGTGAAATTACAAACTTTTTCAGAATCTTGACTTTTAGCATCATCAATATTTGTATCAGGCGTTGAACTATTTGGAAGTTTGGCAAAGACAGAAACAGTAGGTAGTGCTGAATCAATCAAACCAATAGCTTCAAAACCGATATACGGTCCAATATCAGACCATATCATGGATTGGTGTTTGTAGGGTTTTCTAGCACCGGTCATGTTCATGCCGGCCAGACGACCGCTAACAACTGCGTGGTCATGGTGTTCCACTCTTCGCCTTCCTAACCTGACGTCGTAGAAACAAGCCGCATCACCTGCCTAGTAACATCGATCATCATATAATATTAAATTCATGATTTAATTAACTTGAACATATAAGCGTTTTAAGATGAAATGAATGAATTACAAATAAGATGCGTATAAAACTAAGCAGTGGATAAGATAGCACAATTATTTTCCTGGCTGTAATATAGATGCATTAGAATATTTTCGCTTCTTCTGCTCAGTAAGTGTTTATGCAGTTTCAATTCTATTGGTATAAATTTATAACAGTTTTTGTATTGAGCATTCGTGAACTAAGATATGTGGAATTTGATATTGAAAATAGCCAGGTATGGCAAATATCACCTCAAACATTTTAATAACGTTGTACAGAAATTTCAGTTAAAAAAGTCAAAGAACTCACAGCCCATAAATTCGATCTTGCTTCGAGTTCGGAATTAACCAAGAAGCCACCTAAACGCGGATCCACCTCGAGGTCTACAGCAACAAAAATTATTTTATTTGAAAATTTTGTATACACTGTGAAAGATTTCATGCTTCACGTTGAAAGATTTGAGAAAACATCAAGTCATAATTCTATCTAGATGTATAATGTAAATTTGTTGAGAAATTTTTACATAAACACTCATAATAATAATTGAATATGATCTATTTCGTGTGGACAATCATGCAACCTGATGCTTTGGCAAGGTCAATGTTTGCATCCAGTCCTACAGCCACTACTACCAAATCAGCCGATATCTGTTTCAGGATGGAATAGTTTTAATTGTTTCATTGATATTTTATAACTGTAATTTGACTCATGACTTGACCGTGTCTTAACTTTCAACCTGTTAATTTTATATGTACTTGGTTCGTTGTTTTTTTAACGATTCAAAGTTTTAAATTTCTGATTATTTCATTCAGATGAAGTGAATTACTCCACTTAGATTGATTTGTTAAAACTACAAGGCAGGCATTCTGTGAACTGGTAGATATTTGTCGGCATTATCACTGATCACACAGACGAGCGTTAAAACACAAAATTAAATTTTGATGTAAAAAGATGAAAAAAGATGAAAATCACATAAATACAGATACATCAAACAATAACTAAGCAGTCACCTCACTATTGTCATCTAGCGTCAAAAGGACCTTGTCAGCTGTCTTATCATAACTTGCTTGGTGAATCTTTCTTTCAGCTAGTATCTCAGCACCCTCTGTTTCAATAACCAGCAACAATAATTAATGTGCTCTGTTGTTATCAAGATATGTGGAACAACAATTGTGAATACTTTACTGTTAAAAAAAATGAGAAATTCTGAAATTGCAAAATTGGTCATGAAATGTGAAAGCATGTTAAAAAAAGCTTTAATGTTCAAAATATCACAACTCAAGTATTAAATTGGATTTAGCCTGATGAATAAAATAACTTGTAAATTACCTTGCTTTATTTTTTCTGTAGCAAATTTACTCAAATATTCGGGTAAAACTAAACCTAAGTTGCCTTTAATGGAATTTAAAAAAAATTTACTATGACAATTTCGGCAAATATGTTTTGACTAAATTAGCTAACACATTTTAAAGTAGAAAATCGAATTTTTCGAGTAACAACTAATTATTATAAAAATATAAAACCTTTTTCTGGGAAAACTTGGATAACTTTGAAGGATTTTAACTCAGCAGCTACAAAATTAAAAGATAATTCATTACGAAGTCCAATTGAGATTGAAACCAAATGTGCACAAATAAGCAAGAAAAAAAAAACTAAACACATCATTTCACAATTTGCATGAAACCTTCAAGAAAAAAGTTACAAACATTTTTTTCCCAGGGCACAAGCCAATTCACTTCCAAGAAATCCTCCTCCAACTATCACAATGGACTGAACTTTATGCACCAGATCATTCAGTTTATTGAAATCTTCAACCTTACAAATATATACATGCCTGATTTAATTTAGTGAACAGAATCAAAATTGAAATGAAATATCAGAATGATTAAATGATTACTCTACTCCATATCATCATAATTATAATGTAAGAACTAGAAATAGAAAATGAAACAATAACCGTTCTGAAGAGTAAAACTTTTTGAGAAATTGGTGGTGGTGCATTTTTAAAAATTTCCAAATTTTTGGGGGTACCTCCTAAACAATGAAATTGAAAAATTTTATTCACAAAATTTAAAATATCTGAACATGTATAACTAGTTTCAATTTTAATCAGAAAATATAAAATAGTGATTTTTAAAAACTTTTTTTATAACTGATGAAGCAAATAAAAACCTGTAGCAATGAGACATTTTTCATATTTTATCTTTTGTCCGTTATCAAAATAAACGATTTGGTCATCAACATCTATCTTTGAAACCTTCAAAAACAGAAAAGAAAATTCAATAAAAACAAAATTAATTCAAATAAAGAATATCTAAAAAGTTGTAAACCTTAAGACCCAATGCCAAAGCTGTGCCACCATGCTCATTTGATTCCAACTCCTTTGGCTCAAAAAAGTAGCCCTCTTTTTCAAAAAATATTCTGAGAAGAAAAACAAACAAAATGATTAGGTATGAAATCAAGCTTTTTAAATGAATCAAGTAACAAATGACAACATCAGATTTTTTAAATTTTGCACTTAACATAAAGTTGAAATGAAGCAAGATAAAATTATCATAGACAGCAGTTACTTACGTTCTTTCCTTTCCACCATAAGTCCTGAAAATGAGGTTTTTAACTTTTTCATCATCATTCTGATACCAAAGTTCCTTTGTGAGTGGTGGCCGCATGTATGGTGGATGCCTTTCTTCCCCCACTATCAGGACCTGTTATTGGGATTGTATCGGCTCAGAACAACAAGAAAAGAAAGGAATTTAAAAAGAGAATTTAAAAAATGGAAAAAAAGGATTTAAAAAACACAAAACTATTAACCTTTGCAAAAACTTCGTTGGCTCTGATAGCCCTACTAGCTGCATGCCCAGCTGCTCCAGTGCCAATGATCAAGTATGGTATACTCTCTGGTAATTCTATTTAGCAGGGTTTGATGCAGAATGTTGAGTTAGGCATTTAGGCAATTGGTGGAATTACAAACTTTATTATATAAAACAATTTATAGAATATATTTATAATTATTCATAGAAATATATGCAAAGGCAATTTATTACATTTTTATTTGTAATCTTATTGATGTGGAATACTAAATTTAAATAAATTCATAAAAAAAATTTCTAATCAACAAACCAACAAAAACTTTTGGTGGAATCAGTTCTGTTTTTGTTTCTGTTGTTGTCTCGCTATATTTCTTATAGAATATAAAAAAATATTATTTAGTCTAAAAGACTCGAACATATATCATTATTAACTTCATGAGTAACAATTGTCAACAATATTATAATTAATAATATAATTATGAAATATATAAACGTAAATAAATAAATGAGAAGTAAATATTTAATATAGAGAGGTATAACGTATAAAACTAGTATAAACCTTCATAAACATGAAACCTGCTCCCACTGCTAATGACGATCCAATCAGCAACAACCATACATTCTTTTTTGATGAACTGGAGGATTGTGAAGAAGAAGACATGAATGTTTTTTGTAAGTAGTTATGTTGGTGATTTGTTGATGAGTGGAACTGGAATGGTTCTGCTGCAGTTGTTGGATGCTTCTTACTATTACATGATGTGGGAATATCTGAATCATTATTAGATGATTAGAATATTAAAAACTATAATTGCAAAAAATCAACGTATGATAATAAATAAATTGACTTATTAAAAAGATTACTCAAAAATTACAATAAAAAAATTGAAAATTTACTTTTGTTGGAGATCGCAGCTGTAAACTGGTAACTTCTTGGTATAATAAAGGCAAAACTTTTTTTTAAAATAGTTAAACTTTGATTTTTATTAAAAATATTTATCCTAGTATACATTTTGTCGGATGTTGATTGCAGTTAATTAGCTAGCGGCTGATGTAAACGTACGTAAATGTAAACAAACGAAATCAACGGTTGTAATAAAATTGTATTGAATGACATCTACTGGTGCTCGCTAGCTCAATGCTTTTGTTTTGTTTACAGACCAAAAGTAAATCTAAGTTTCTAAGATGAATGAAATGATGAATAAAAATTAAAAATGCAATATTATTTTAAGCATTTACTTAGAACAAATTCTAGAATAAGAATAAGATTCTAAGTATATACTTTCCTAATCCTTTTCTAACTTTAACTCTATTGGAGTTTAGAACAACAAATGAACACTGAATTGAACAATTGATCAGATCGATTCTAAATATAGATTTCCATGATAGGATAAATTATATAAGAATCAAATTTCCAAGATTCAATAAACAGGATCGAACCTTAAAAATATAGAATTAAATTGAATTTTTTAATTTAATAACAGTTAAACCTTTTCATATTTTATAAACTAGTCATTTCATATTTAATTGAAATAGCTTAGAAATTTAAACACAGTGAAAAATTTTTATTATAAGATATTTAAAAATTATTGTCTGTTAGTTAAATTCTTCCAATGTATGGATTTGAATTCTTTCATAAAAATCTTAGAGACAAATTAATACCAGTATTGTTTTCTGATTCTTTATTTTATTAGATATATTAAAATTTTTACAAAGTAAATAATATTTAATGTAGCAGTCAAAAATATCGTAGATAACACTGAAATCATAAGAGTTTTGTAACATCTGTATATTTAAGAGCCTCCACGTGGATTGCTAGATTTTTTGAGCATTCGATGAGTAAATCTACTTTTTTGTAGAACGCGGATGATGACTCAATGCTTTTTAAATGATTTTTGTTGCCGATGTACAACGAAACGATTATATAGAATATTTTTCCAACTCTGCACACCATCTCTGCCATGTTTAATCGTTCAATCCCGACGGATATATAGTCGAGGACGAGACAACAACATGCCACAACTTGCGCAAAAGATGTGCTGCAGTCTCTACAAATTTTCTTTTCAAATTCTGATTTCAGATCACGGTTGACGATTGCTTCCTTCGCATGAATAATAAAATTTCGGATGGAACGTTTGAACTTTGACCTTTCGATTTGAAACTTCTCTTCATTCAGAATGATGCTCGATTGTTCCGTTTTTGCAAACTTCATTAGAAACGAACTCCACTTGTTGAAATCTGAAAAATATTGCTTCATCGTTTGTGCACCTTCGTAGTTATGGCTCAACTTGAAAAGTTCACGAGAAGCCATCGGAGAGTTGAAATCGATGTTGTTGGATTCGTCCAACTGACTGGAGGTTGTGACGGCATTCAAATTTGAATCGGAGCAGTAAATTTTTCTTTTGTTAGGCTTTGTTAAATAATCATTTTTCAAGTCTTCCATTATTGGATTCATTTTCTTTAAGGACTGGGACATATTTTGGGTTTGAACACTGGTCGATTCGTTTAATTTTGTTTTTCGCTTGAAAAATCTTGTCAAACTGTTAAACACACCAACAAAATTTTGTCTTTTGATAAAATCCCCCTGAACATCCTCACTATTCAAAGAATCGCTTCTAACCGAGGAAGGTCTTTTGATGTTACCTTCATTGAATTTGAAATTAGTGTTGTTGGATTTTTCGTGATAATCGTAACTGATAGATTGTTGAAAAGCAGGTAATTTTGTAGGTCTACAATGGTTGGTCTGGTTGTTCCTGTTCAACATAACTTTAAATTTATTGAAAGGTGATTCATGACAGAGCGTTTTAATTCTCGGTTGAGTTGTTTGTTGCATATTCACAATAAAACTTGTTTCAGTTTCGCCAACTTTTAAAGTATTTCTTCTGATAGAGTTGCCTCCAAGAGAGGTTGTGTTTTTATTTTCAGATGTGTTGCAAGTGTGCTGTTGTTTGTATTGTTGTGAGTGTCTTTCCTTCATTTTCATTATTCTATCTTGAGAAGTGCTGTGAACATTAACAACGCACGGCAAGTAACACAGGGATGATTGGGAACTCTTTTCATAGCGATGTGATTTTTTTTCTTCAACTGACAGGCTAGAAGTGAGTTTTTTAGAGACATCGTCACGTTTCCTGATCGTGTTAGCAGCAGCAAAATTTATATTTCCGTTGCAAATTGGTTTTTCCTCATTGCAAACAACTTGCAGAACATTACTTTTTAAACTACTGCACTGCTTGATGTCATTCAAGTTATGTTCGTGATCGTGTTCGTGAAGGGCAGATGATATTCGTGAGCCCACTGGCTCACTTCTGTTAACAGCCACATTTCGATAAATATTTTCTACTGAATTAGGCGAGTATATGCAGGTTTCTTCCACGTTCAGATTATTTTTTAATCTTCCGTTTGAAACTCGAAATGCGTCATAATTTTCATTATTTTGTTCACACACACAGTCACCGTTTTGAAGTGAAAATTCATTCAGTTTTTGATCAGATGGATCTGGTGTCGGAACTTCGCTTATTGCTCCATTGGACGCAATACCCGAATCGTCAGATAATTGGTCAAAATGTTTCGCCATGTATTCGCTGTTAACATCATTAACATCGTCATCATGGTTGAACTTTTTGGAACTGCAATGTTCACCTTGCAAAATAGAATTCTCACGTGTCAATGAAAGGTTGTGGAGAAGTTGTTCTTTGGGATCGTTGTTGTGCTCGCATGTGAAGTTCAGTTTTTTGAAGCATCGTGCGGGAAGTGCTGGCAGGGGGATGTGAGATGATTGCGGTAGTCGTTGAAGACGGTTGTCTTCGTTATAATCGTGATATTTTTGAAGATCGTGATGATGAAAAACATCAGACAGAGGACGACGATGATGTTGATGATGAGTTTTATGACGATCGTGTTGTTGTTGTTTTAAAAGATAATCACCATTTTGAAGATTGAGATAACTTTTGTTATCATTCGTAACCTTCAATTTCTCATCCGACGTTGCTGGATCATCCAATTTTGTGGTGACAAATTTTAGCATTTTTTCTTTCTGCTGACACGGTGTCACGTTTTGAAGAGCTGCAAAGCAAATTGCTGCAAAGATTCAACGCTGAAATGACGAGCCAGATCGATGCGAACGTACGTTTGAAAGAACAATGCTCATATGTGACTATGCCTTTCTATGTATTCATATTCACGTAAACTGCAACGTTCAAATAACTATATAACATCATTATGTATAAAACATATATGCATGTATGTATATCATATATAAAAAGAATTTAAACTCATATACATGCGCTTACACAAAAGTATATATATATTTATGAATAATAATATATTATTAATTTTCAAGTAAACTAACAAACGCCATCCTCACATACGTACATGAATTCATTAAGAGATTAACTTGGCTATGTTTTCATTCCCACGCTTGAAGTTAGTGGATGAGCCATTCCATTATTATATATTCTATGTATATGCACCAAACCATTATATATTCTATGCATCAAACTGCAGGTAGGCACCCGCACACCCGTCACGTTATATTTTCGCTCAACTGCTTCTTATTATCATTCATTTCAAGTTTCAGATTCGTAATGATTCTTTTACTATTAATTAATTAATTATTTAATTAATTAATTAATGTTGATTTTTTGATGTTGATGCGTCATTCAATTTTAGAATATTTGTATCAATTATTATTTAGAGGTGTTTCTTTCCAGGAAAGAGAAATACATAGGAACATGATTAAATTTTTAAACTGTTGCACTAACCGTTTATAAAATACCACTCATAGGTTTCATACTGTTCTTATAGCATTATTTATTCATTCATTTATTCATTAGCTTATTTTATCAGGAGTTCATAATTCAACATAAGTTCCTGTGCCTGCTTCGTTGCCGCTCTGACGTGTGCGGTGAACTTGGCTATGACGATACGCAATATTTAACAAAATACGAATACGATCGACCGATCACAAGCACATTACAAAATTAATGAATGTTTGAGTATTTGTCAACATGTAGCTTATATTATTGATTTGCATTTTATTTTTGCTTCATTTTAATTGCCTGTTGGTGTACAAAAGCAAACGCCGAATTGAATTTCAACAAAGCTTGCAAGCTGTTGAGAACTTAATCGTCCCAGCTGTTGAGGTCGAAATGATTTTAGCCTAAGCAATTAAAAATATATTCATAAAAACAAAACCAAAACAATAAAAAATGAATAATAAGACTTCAGCACGACTAATAAAAATCTATATTTGACTGTTTGCTTAAAAAACTTTTTCTAGAAAGAGATTAATATTCAATAAAATGCTCATCTTAAGTTGAATTATGTAAATAAATACACAAGCGTGCTCTGAAGTCCTGAACGCGGCATTACATTAGACGAACCTGAGCAAACAGCATGTTGTGTTAATTTTTTTATTAAAATATATTAATAATAATAATACTTTTATTGTTGTGCTAACAACAATAATAAGAATGAATGAGTGAGTGAATGAACGAATGAATGAATGAAGAACGAAATGAAATGCTGTGAATGAACTAAAGAAGGGAAGCATAGATGCTGTTTTAAACTGTTCAGCTGACTGGCAGCCATTTATTGCATTTGTCGAGACATACACTCATACCTGGCTAACAATGATTGGCTGTTTGTTGGTTTGATACTTAGTCAGTCGGGACAATGTTTTCCATATTAATGTGAGACGTTTTTAATGAGTTCTTAATTTACTCGATATAGCTGTATTGTTCATCTATTGTTATGCTGACCGCTGTTCATTCAATGTTTTATTATTTCTTTGTTGATTTTTTCTCACGCTTCGCATTCAATTTGAATATTATTTTCTCAACTTCTTGTTCAGTTTGAAATTACTTGAAAGTTGAATATTATCTAATATGCATGAATGTTTGTATATGCGTCTATATGAGTATGTATATATATATATATATATATATGTGTGTGTGTGTGTGTGTGTATGTGCCTGTGTGTGTGTGTATGTGAGTGTGTGTGTGAATCTGTGTGTTTGTGTGTGTGTGTGTGACATACATATGACGTGTGTGAGTGTGGTATTGGATGTGTGATTGCATGTGCTAGAGTGTCATTATTTATTTAATTATTTTAACAATTTAGCAATTTATTGAATATTTTTTGAACGGATTTAAATTAATTGTTGTTCGTCTGCGCTTAGATAATCTGTTATTGCATTTGAAAAGTGCGTGTAAAATCTTGTGCATGCATATCGGGCACATGGAAAGTTTAAAAATTATTCCTCTTGGTGAAAGTTTCATTAATAAAAAGCATTAAAAATCTTATAAGCGTTCGTACAAGAAGGAGGCACATGAAGGACTGCAGCGTAATGTTTCCGTACATGTGCGGTTCATTCGAACACACGAAATTGCTTGAAACACGCTTCAGCCGACTCGAAGACGCACGCACAAATGCACAGATTCATATTTTCTCATGCTCGTTTGACACGTCAGAACGATATGATTGAGTGGCATTATTATGTGTAGGTACTGGTGCAAGGAGGAATGTTGCGTTACGTTGTTACGCTACTCTGTGTCACAGTTACGTGATTGATGTTCCTATTGGGATTGTATCAATTCATGTGTATGTGTGGTGTGTTTGCCTGTTAGTGTTTGTGTGGTGTGTTTACCTGTTAGTGTTTGTCTGGTGTGTTTGCGTGTTGGTGTTTGTGTGGTGTGTTTGCCTGTTAGTGTTTGTCTGGTGTGTTTGCGTGTTTGTATCTGTACAATGTGTTTGCATGTGGATAAGGGATGTATGCAGTGTTCACGAAGTGTATGAATTGCATGTTGGTGGATGCAGAGTGTGCCGCACGAAATTTTGCTCGCTAAATTTTTGCTCCAATTTTACAAAAAAGCCGAAATTAAATGACAGATTGGAAAAACACACCCATAGAAATACAGAGAATAAAAATTGGAAAAATGAAAAGGAGAGGTTTGGATGAATGAACGGAAGATGTTCAACAGAAAAATATGTAAACTTAATATAAATTAAAAAATGTATGAATGGATAAAAAAATGAATGAATGAATGAATGAATGAATGAATGAATGAACGAACGAACGAACGAACGAACGAACGAATGAATGAATGAATGAATGCATTTTAACAAGATAAGATTTGAACGAACAATAAAACCATGGACATAGAAGTCTATGAGTAAAACTAACGAGTGTTAAACTTAAAATGCATGAATGGCTACAGCAGTAATGAAGAAACGCATAAAGATGAAATAAACTAACTAATGAATTGTAAAATGAATGAATGAATGAAATAAAAATGAATAAACGACCGAACGAACAAACGAACGAACAAATAAATCAACGAAAATTACCGTTTAAACGAGCATAATATAAATATAATAACAATAAATAACGAGATTAAAATTTGACACAAATTGTTGCACGTTGCATATGGCATTTCGGTTGATCCACTCATTTCATATACTGCCATGCTACCCAATACTAAATAACTTCATCACATATCGTTCAAATATCTTTTCTATATTTGTTAATATTCATTTTATTCATCAAATATAAATATATATTTTTAATTTAAATACATGAAGTTGATTATTTAGAAAAAAATTCATGAATAGCATTAGAAACGATTTTTAAATTATGAAACAAGTGCATATACTAGCTATTGTGACAGAATATTCTACTCTCTCTGCGATTTAAACAGACATTTTTTTACACAACTATACTAAACACGTAATGCATGCATGATTGAAATTCTACAAGTATGAAAAAATCCGTCCCATCGTAATGTACCGCCTGTCTGTAATCTGATTGTTCGTAATTGCTAGTATTGAAATCATCAGTTGACGGTACCTGTCAAAGTGATTATACATACAATTCAATACAGTTCAATACATTACAATACAATATATCCCAATACAATACCATACAATTCAATACAATACATCACATTACAATCACAATACAATTCATCCCAATACAATACAATACAAGACTTTACAATACAATTACAATACAGCATGTAGGTACGAGTCTAAGAACCACGTGGGTTTAAATCTTTCTTGTGATAAAATCTTCAAATTTACCAGCTAAATGATTTCATGATAAAATCTTTAAAATGTTTAAAATCCTTATTTTGAGCAATTAATTACGCTGCGTATCGCCTGTTCAGTGTAACATCGATGAGATCTTCAACAAATTATTCAAAATTAGACTTACGATAATATTTTACTTAGGTATGCACTTCTGGCTTCAATGTTTGATGTGTTGGGCTGCCTTATTGTTTTATTGCTCAGTTTACCCTTTGGTTTTTTGCAATAAAGGAAGGTGATGACGATGATGCCGAAATGATGATTGTGGCGACGACGATGATGGTAATGATGACGATGAAACAGTCGTGCAACAAACAAATCGGCCAATTCTTCATGCAAAGACATATTACAAATTTTTATTTGTAAGGTTCAGATACAAACACCCATTAAAAACTTAGAATATGTTTAGTTGAAATTTTAATACATTACAGAAATGAGAGCATTTTAAAACAAAGCGCGTCAAGCTGTGCGTCCTGAACCTACACTCAGAAGGCTCCCACTTATCAAACAAACTTTTTCTCAACTCGTGTCTTCACATTTTGCTTACTTACTAACTTTGCTTACAGCATTAGCTGAGTTGCTTTAAAAACTTCTCATACGTATTTATTCCAAAAGTATTGAAAACATTTCAAGTTGTTTGCGTCTGCCTGAGAGAAACAATTTAAAAAGCAATTCAACCAGATAGCAAATTTTCACTTCACCAGCAATAAAGTTGTATTCTGCTGGCTCATCTACAACGTTGCGATACAGGTACCCATAAAAAATGTCCGACTGGCAGAGGTGTGTCTCTATTTTAATTCACATGAAAGTGTTTGTGCGTGTGTTTTGCTGTGTGTGTATATAATAAATTCACTGCGTGAGTGTATGTATATGTGATTGTATATATGTGTATGTGTGATTGTGTGTGGGTCATGAACTCAGCAGGGAAGAAACACATTATCTCAAGAGAAGAAGTTTGACATGTTATTGCTGGTGTGACGACTCGCAGGCAGCTCATTGAACGACACGTTCAGAACATGTGAGGAACATTAAAATATTGATCGACATATTTTAACATCCAACACAAACACGCGACCATTCAAACTCAAAAAGATCTTTTAAAATTTCAACCAACAAAACCAAAATATCTCCATGTTATAGAATCGGTTCGACTTCGTATTGAAGAAAAAAGGCTAATAAACCACAAAACTACTTCACGGCATGGATGTATGTATGTATGTCGTCCATAGGTTGCTAGTTCAAGGAAAGTCATTTTTATTTTACGCTAAAAATAAAAAAATAAAAAGCAAGTTTGTAAACACTTTAAACGAACAGAACAATACAAATTTGAGGTTCAACGCGAACTGTTAACTTTAACTATATTATAACTTGTATCAACGTGATTCTTTCAAGTTTTGCTATAATTTTTGGGAAAAGTTTTAGCGCTGATTAAACGCCATACAGTTTTTATTGTAGGTGCAAGTGTTCATTTTTGAATAGTTGCAAGTAGGCACGCAAAAGCTATGTAATACGCACCTATGTATGTGTGTGCCGTAATTTCCTCTGAGTTGTGCTTAAAGAGAGTAGGTATGTCATTTCATTTCATTAAATCTCGTGTAAATTTTTTTTATTTCATACTATAACCGGTTAAAACAAAATTTCGTTAAAAAATTAATAAACATTTAGAAATATTTAACTTTATATAAAAATATTTTGCAATCTAAATTATAATAATAATAAATAATAATAGTTATTATCAGTAATGAGAATTGAAGTTTAGACCAGCAAATGTTATTAAAAACCGGGGCCATTACATTACATAGCGTAGAGTTAGATTAGTCGTTATTCTTAAATCCAGATATTAAATCTAACCAGACCTTGATGTTAACAGTTGAGTGAATTATGAATGACGCTTGAATAATAGGACGGCACAATACAGTTACATTGTGATATTATAACAACAATGACAACAACTCAGATGAAATATTTACATGTTATGTTACCTATGTTTGTGTGTATGTATGAATGTATGCATGTATGTGTGTGTGTGTATGTGTGTATGTATGTATGCATGCATGTATGTTAAAACCAAAACATGATGAGTGACACTGAACCGTCAAACATCAAGTAACAAATGGATTAACACTTTGATTTGTCGTTAATTGCACATGTCGGCATTCAGTTGGATATTTTCAAGCACACAGACACGCAGGAACCGCTGCAACAAGCACGAAATGTGGTTAGTTGCGAAAAACAGTTCCCTGCTGTCGCCTGATCTGACGCTGATCATTTTGCATATTTCCTTAAGAAATTTAAGGGTGTTGGGGTCCATCGGGCCAAGAACCTCGATGCATATTGGCAAGAATTCCATCGAGGGGAGGGCGTTCCCATATTTTTTCATTTTCTCGTCCGCTGCCCTGGCCGCGGCCAAACCGCATTCTTTACTTGTCAGGTTTACGTATCGTTCGGCGAGGGTGCCAGGGACCGTAACATCCCACGCCAAACATCTGCCGGCTCTCCAAGGTATTAGCGTGCATCCGTCCGGGCGCCTACCATCATGCGCAGAAATGCCGGATGGTTCCTTGAGAACCGGGATTGAAGCCTTGGAGAAGAGTCGACAAATGTAATCGTTTAGCGCTGAGTGACGTAGTTGACGGCCCCCACCCAGGCGACAAACCAAACCGTGGTGCCCAAACTCGTCCGCCCCAGCGCCACATCGGCACGTGTATTTATTCTGAATGACCAGGCCAAGTCTGAAGCCAATGGCGAATCTCACAGACTCGTCGTCAAGCCTGGTGCCCACAGAGGTGTTAGGCCACGATCTCAACCACCCACAGCTGGCAACGCTGGACATGGCCAACAAACGAGCGGTGGAAAAGTCGTCGCCACATGAAGACAACAAATTTTGAAAGATTTTTTTATATTCTTTGTTCAAAATTTGGACGTGCGTACGGTCCCTCGGGGCGGACACTGGGGGAAGAATATCGCGGCAACGAAAAAACCAGTGGAGCAGGGAAGACTGCAGGTCGAGAGTGGCAGCGGCAGAAGAATTATAAACAACGGGAGCCAGCTGAACCAGCTAAGCAACTCCAGCCCACCAAATCGCACCGGCAGCTGAGCCTGGGACCAACCACTGTCAGTCACTTGAACATTGCAAATTGACGACAGGGCGGTGCGCAGGGCTCCGTCAAATTCGCCCAATTTAGAAGGGTCAATGTGTTTAGATGTACGCAGGAAGTACATCAATTTTGGCAAACTGAGGGCATTGCGGATAATAGTCAAGGCATCATGGGCCGAAAGACAGGAAACACGACCCAGGGCGAATTTAAGCTCAGAGAGCTTTTGGTCAAAAAACTTTATTTGATAATCGCCCTCGACCAAGGGTGTGCCTAAAAAACTCAGTTCTGATGCACCAACTCTGGGTATTTCAGCCAGCGCATGTGGCACCTGAAATAAACTTTGGCAGTGAAGTTTGCATTTTTTAATGTTTAACTCTAAGCCAATTGCAGCGGAGTTATGCTTGAAATATTCGTAGCTATCGGCCAGAGTTGGACCGTCCGAAGCTATGCTGATATCATCCAGATAAGCGCAAACGTAAGTGGACGAAGCTTTCTCTAAGAGTGGATGAAGAGTTAGTGCGAACAACAAAGGACCAAGGGGATCACCCTGCTGTACCCCCTCGGACGATTCTACAACCCAAGAGTGGTAGCCAAGGGAAGAGACTCCGCCATAGGCAGAATGTATGTATGTATGTATGTATGTATGTATGTATGTATGTATGTATGTATGTATGTATGTATGTATGTATGTATGTATGTATGTATGTATGTATGTATTTATGTATTTATGTATGTATGTATGTATGTAATATGTTGTCATGGACTTCAATCTTATACTCACAGGAGTTTATTTATAACAAGATCTAAATTTAAAATTAGCCAAACCTAAGACTGTTTAACCCCATTTAAAAAATATTTACGCAGATAAACTATTGAAAATTTGCTTACTGATAAATTATCTTGCTAATGTTTTATTGTAAGGACGGACCTTCCAATCATAAAATTAAAAATTATATAACTTCATATATATATATATATATATATATATATATATATATATATATATATATATATATCATTTTTTGATATTCTAATACAATTGTCAACCTCAAGACACATGCACTGCATACACATTACACAGCTCGATAAATTGATTGCAGCTCATTAACGCAAACCTGGACAAGCATGCTTCATTCGATCAAATTTTTAAGCCGAAAAGATTAAATTTTATATTCAACAATTCACTGGCGTGTATAGCGACAATAATAAATACAATAAATAACAACAACGATAATAACAACAACAACAACACTAACAATAATATTTATAAATGTGTATTTTTATTGTTGCACATGTAATTATTCGTAATAATTTCTCAGCACTGCCACTTTTATTTACTGTGCCATTATTTATGTTATATTGTATTTGAAAATTTTTTTTACCACTACATATTTAAATGATCAGCAATGTTCATGTTGTAGAACGTACATATATATGTGTATGTGTGTGTGTGTGTGTGGTGTGTGAGTGTGTGTGGTGTGTGTGTAGTGAAGTTCATTCATGTTGCAGTAAAATTTTTCTTGCTATTTATATAATGTAATTTCGAATAGAAAACATATTTTGGCTCCCACCAAAGTTTCGAGTAAAAATTTAACCATATTTTATTAACCAGTTTTTATATTTATTTTTCAAATTTTCGGTAAAAACGTTTTGTTAAAATGTGGTATAATAAATAAAAAATTGATTTAAAAAATTTAAAAATAGAAATCAATGAAATAAAAATTTATCTGACAAAGAAAGTGAACCACGATGTGTGACGTTAATGGATTACAATACTAAACCTATATAAGTTACAAACGAAATTAATTATACTTGCTTGTTTACCGCTAGAGAAATAGAAAATATTCTTACGGAAATAAATAATAAAATATATTTAAATTAAAAATAAAAATGATATGCTGGCTCATAAAATAATTGTTGGTCCCATTATGTCATAGGTGCTGGTCCTCTAGAAGCAGTTCGTGAAGATCTTGAAATGGTGAAAAAATTAACGAATGAAGAATTAAGTTAGGAAAACAAAAAATAGGCCAGATAATATAAATAAAATTTAAGATCTGATTTGTAACATTTGTTTTTAGTCTAAAATTGAAATTCTCTCACCTAAAAGACTATTTTTAGAGATTTCTAACTGGGCAAGTAGATTCTGAAGTGAGACGTTTATTCGATTCTCCATTTTGCTGTCCGGAAATTTGTTCTTGTTTTTAATACTTTTCGAACTTTTGAATGAAAAATATTGTAAATTTAAAAAAATAAAATTTATTAAAATATATTTTATTGAAACCTCATAAATTCCAAAAGATTTCCTGAAATGATTTGTATTTGTGCAGAATGTTTCATTAGCGAAGTCAAACAGGATACATTATCCTTTCTGAGAGGCTTCGGAGAATTCTGCGTCTCGATGAAAGTAAAATTTTTTGTCGGGCGCCCTTTCACGGAGCTGCCATTGATAGCAAGATTGGCATTTGAAATTGTACTGCCACTTTCTATTGAATCTCTTCTCGATTTATTCACGTTATTTATCGATGCACTAATTCTTACAGCTGAACGAGAACTGTTGAATCTAGATTTTTCTTTGTCATACTTCAAAGCATTATTCTTCACAACGTTTTTATTTCTTAAAAATATATTTTCGTTAGCAACCGAAATCAGCGATGAAGATGTTTTAGAAGTTACAGAAGATAAATCATCGGCCTTACGATGGGGAGGTACGAACATTTTACGTTTAGTTGAATTGATTATTACAGGAGGTGTGTAGGTGTTCAAACGACTCATTTGAACAATTTCTTGACCCAAACTGACTCCAGTGTTTATAGATCTGTTCGTATTGAGATCTTCGTGGTATGAATCGATAACAGGAGTTGCTTTGTTTCGTTTCAGGGTTGATGTCCTCGGACGAGTAGTTTTCTGAGGTTCTTTCAATTGAATGCCATCTTCCGCAAAATTATCACTTGATTCAACGTCATTTTTTTGAAAAATCTCTTTATTGTTCGATCCGGGTTCATAATTATTTTCTAATTGATCTAAAAAGTTCTGAATGTTTGTTATACTTGAGTTATTTTTCGTCGATTGCACGTAGGGTGATGATTGAACGGATGAAAACTCAATTGAGTCATCACTATGCTCACGCTCCTCTAATGTTTCTTTGTCGTCTGCATGTTCTTCCGATTGTAAAACTCCATTCAATTTTTCATTCAGTGCTTTGGACGGCAGTTGACTTGTTTGAAAAATATTATCAACGCCAACATTATTATTGCTGTCGTTACCATCGTCGTCGTGTTGCGCTTTATTTTTAGCATTTTTAAGTAATTGTTTTCCAATTTCTTTGGTTGGTTTCAAGAGCAGTTCGGTTTTTATGCTTCTACAAGTGGATGGACAAGAGTCAGGTTCATATCTGGCGTAATCGTCGAATATAAATTTACTTGGAATATTTTTGTTCATCAGGTCTTCGTGGCTTTCATTTTTAAATTCATCAAAGTTGTTTGCAACTTTTGTCGAAATTGTGTTCTTTTTTATAACTTTTGGAGATTTCGTGGACAATAAAATTTCCGATTTCACGCTGCATATTGAGTCTGAAATTTCTAACTTTTCAGCGTTCCACGTCGGTTCTTTAAATATCATCCTCGTCTCTTGAATTTCAACAGGAATGGCGGTATTATTTGAAGAAGATTTGTCGTTTGGGGAGCAGTTAACAAAATTTGGAGATATTTTTTCTTGCTGCTCAGTCTTTAAAAATATTTCTTCGTTTGTGACTGGGCTGACGTTCGATGATTGTGTATCACTTGTTCCCGATAGGTGAGTGATTTTGTATGTTTTCGATCGTTTGGCTTTTTTCTTCACTTTCACTTGGGTTAAAGTATCAGTTAGATTGATAATTATGTTCAATCGATCGACCAATCAATCAATCAATCGATCGATTAGAATCAATGATGAATTACTATTTATTTTTATGATATATTTCTCAACAAGTTATCATATTTCAGGTCAAGGTATGATGAATAAATAGAAAATCATGCAACAAATATTATTTGCGCAAAAGCGAAAATTTATAAAATGCTTAATAAAATAACAATGTCGGAATCTAACGCCAGTAGCAAATTTATAATATGAACATCTTTGCTCAAATAAAATCAGTAATAAAGTTATCTTACAGAGATTATTTTATTAAATTAATTTGCAGAGTATAATTTTTAAATTTTATAAAAAATATTATTGACATCTCACATGGTTTCACAGGTGTTCCTCCATCCTTTACGATGATTGTTTCATTCTGAAATTTTCATAAAAATTGTTACACGTTTCCATTGCAACGGTATAACTTGATACATATTTTTTATAACAATATAACATGCTAAATATCTCCTTTATAACAATATAACATGTTACATATCTCTCTGGTAATGGGGACTGTTGCAAGCAGGTGCAGAGAATGCGCGGGCGCATGTTTCTATGGAAATATTAACATAAATTCAATCAATGTGTTTTAAAAGTGAATCTTTTTCAAGATTTTACAAAAATACACTCATACACTTAGAATAACACTTATATTTAAATTATTATTGCTAAATTTACTCTTTAATTTTATTGACTAAAAATTTATACACCTAACGAACGATAGAAAATTGAAGTTATAAAACTTATATATTTTTAAGAATAATTTTTTTTATAACCACCTGTTCTTCCTTTTTACTCTCTTCAGTTGTTTCATTAACTTGAAAATTATTCGAAAGCTCGTCGTCAGTTTTTTTAACATCACAATTAAGAAGGTTGTCGCATTCTTCGTCAACTTCTTTGAAGTCATCTTCGTCAAGATCAACCACGTAAGTTCCGTTGTCACTGATGTTACCATCGAGGTCTTCCTTCCTTGCATCGCAATCTAACAAGTTCTTCTTCCTTATCGCTGACTCTCGCTTCTGCAGACTCATTTTACGAGATCGAGGAAAATATGAGCGAAGGCTGTCATTGATCTGGAAGGAAGGCAGTGATGAGGAAAGGCAGGATGATGAAGATGGCGACGATTCTAGGGGATGGTTTGCGTTATTAACATCAGCGATGTCAACGATGAAGGCTGTGGATGGTTTTCGATTTACCTCCACTTTCTTTGTCTCAGCAACCGATTTCACTGGACTCGGAGACTTTTTTATAATTCGTCTGCTTGTTACTTGCGGAGAAGAAATATCTTTTTGAGGTGTTGGTGTTCTTTTCCTAGAGGCTGATGATTAATTTTATAAAAATAATTTAATGATAAAACTTAATTTTTGCTGAAAAAAAATAATTCACTTTGCGAATCAAAACTGTCGTCAAGAGAGTCATCGCCCCACCATGAAGGCACCCCATACAACGAGGTCACCGTCTTCGAACTCGTTGACCATTTACCTGCAAACAATATCAATTTTCATTCGAAGGATGTTGAAATGATGTTTCATTGAAATGTCAGGTGAACATTTAATTTTTAATATTTCACAAAAATTGTTTTAATTCATCAAAATTTAAATTTACTGCTCAGAAAACGGATTCTGATATCGAACAAACCTCTAATTTTTTTCTCCGGAGTTTCTGGCTGTTGATTATTTTTAACTTCGGCATCTTTATGATGAGGTGAATCATTGGTGGAGTGAGTTTCGTTTTCAAGTGCAATGAAACTTTGTTGGTCGATGGGAGGATTTATGACGTCGAAACATTCCTGGTAGTTAATAACTTTGGAACTGTCCGTGTTACCAGCTGTCGAGTGGATCACGTTTTGTTGGGTTGGCGAATATGGCAGAGATTGTTGGCGCAACAGACCTATGTATTGACCATTTGGGTGACAAATCACCGGCACGCAACTTTGAATGAAAGTTTTCGAAACTTGGCGGGCCTCGTTTCCCGCAATCTGGGTGAAGTGCTGATTTGGAAAAGCATCAAACGTTGTGTTGTAAGCGTACGGCATGGAGTTTGCGTGGATGATTGGGTTGTTGATGGGACATGTACACTTTGTTGATTTTGTTTGCAGTTGTGAATTATGAACCATTGTGTCAACAACTGTTGCATTTACATTGGAAGAATATGAGTTATATTTATTATAGTTATCCAATGAGATAGGTGCAAAGACCTGAATGTTGTTGAGTTCATCTTGACGCAGAATCCCATATTGGACGTTCGATGTTATGGCTGCGTTCCAATAAGAATGCTCGTTGTTGGGCACGTTGTTGAAATCTGATGAACCTCCGTAAACTGTTGACAGCTGTGTTGGCAAGGTGCTAGCTTTGCGGTTGTTGATGTTGTTGTTGATGTTGTTGTTGATGTTGTTGGTACGTTGATTGTTGGTGTTGTTATGGTAGATGTGGTTGATGTTGTTGTGTACGCTATGGTTGTTGTTGTTAATGATGTTGTCGGTGCGATGGGAGACCAAATCTGATGTTTCAAACAAATTAGACCGTTTAATTTGAAATAAGATTTTGAACATTTAAACTACCTCTCTGATGCTGGTGGCGTGGGTGGACATTTGAATGCATCCTTTCTATCCATGGACAGGCCAGTTTGCAACAACTTTATTTGCAACTTTAAAATCTGCTCAAAATTTTGTTTAAATTTTAATAATAATGAAACTAACAAATAAAACTTTCAGTTGGAAATATATTGAAAAGTAACGAATTTAAGAATTAACATTATTCCTCGCGTTCTCATTTAACCATCGTTTAATACTCACTTCAATTATTTCTTATCATATGATATAAAATTCAACGCAAAATGTAAAAGCGTAAAGCACATCTACTAAGAAGGATTGTGTTATGAAAATAGCCGACCGATGTTTGAGTTTCACGTACTGAATCAGCAAGAAATGCGTGCACGGAACATGTCATGCGATTGCTTACAATGAACTACATGCACACTCACACATACATGAATACAAACATATAGCCACATACATACATACATACATACATACATACATACATACATACATACATACATACATACATACATACATACATACATACATACATACATACATACATACATACACACATACATACATACATACATACATACATACATACATACATACATACATACATACATACATACATACATACATACATACATACATACATACATACATACATACATACATAAATACATACATACATACATACATACATACATAAATACATACAAGTATTATAAATAAACATTACATTTATGCAAAATATCGATTAGTTGAAGCTGTTG